>NW_027490041.1:4565000-4682500 GCF_041146795.1 Maylandia zebra
AACAGACAGTTTCCATGACTGCAAGTGTTGAGTGGAAAAATGCTACATTGCATTATTGCATCCTCTCACCACAGGAGGCGCTGTTGGCACCACTGATTGCTGATCAGCTGTTCTCTGATGATCTGATTGATACTGTGAATAACGGGACTCACTGAACTCTGTGACACAGTGAAGATTACAGAGTTTAACTTCACCCTTTAAGACTGACCACAGAACCAAGTCCGCCAGAGCTTTTGTTATATTTTTACATGCTGTGGAGCCATTTGTGGGAGCATTTCAAGTTGCTATACATCAATACAACTGTTATAGCCCTAATTTTAATAATATGTATGCATTAAGTCCATAGTAACTACATAAACTGCAAAAAAAACCTCTGCTCATCCATCTCTGTGTGTATCAGGATACATTTGGTTCATAATACACAGAAAAATCAGAGTTATTACCTGTAATAAATGTGAAAGATTCCTGCAGTGATAACCAGGCAGGACTGAAACACATCCAAGCTGTCACCACGGTAACAGCACCGCCCATCCACAGGTGAGGGGAGGAGCAAAAAGAGGGACTTTGACCATTTTATACTAAAAACACTCAACTAATGTTTCTAATATGAAACAAATAAGCCCACATTAATGTGAGCGTTTATTAAATAATAATAATGATGATTTCCTCCTGATCTCATTTCCACAGCAGAGAAAACTGTGGTGTATATTGAGGTGGAGGGTGTGGTCTGTGGCTCAGGTGTAGAGTGAGGGTGGGGTGCACCACAGCAGCATGCTGGGACTGCTGAGGGTGGAGGAGGGAGTGATGATGACATCAGAGCTGCAGCACAGAGACCAGTGAACACACAGTCTGTTCATCTTTGCATAGATACAATATACAGCACAATATTGAATGACAGACACGCTGTGGGAGCTTCCACAGATACACTGACGTCAGCATCCAGAGTCCTCCTGCTGCTCCCCCCTCAGAGCCCCGTGATCAGCACCAACACATTCAGTTAGATGACAGAGTCCAGCTGCAGCTAGAATCAGCTCCCCTCTGTGAACAACAGCACAGCGTCAGTGTTTCACACTCAGTGAAAGGAGGAAACAGCAGAAGAACACCATGTGTGCTACGTTTCCCAGGACACACTACAAACTGCACAAATACAGAGCAGCACGTGGAAGGACCTGGAGCTGCATTTACAGAGCTGCAGACAGCGTGATGTCCTGTATGGACAGGTGGAAGGAACCAAGTCCTCAGCTGGAACACTCGTGTTTGTCCACAGACAGGAAACACAGCAGGAAACTTCCTCACAGAAGTGCAGCTCATGGATAACACACTTCCTGTCAGTCAGAATGAGGCTGCAGCCAAACACAGAAAGGTGTTTTTGTCCAGATGAGCCCAGAGAAGAAACACGAGTGTTCACAGACATCAGAAGCTCAGAGAGGTGAAACATGAGGTTGGAGTCCTCGTCAGCATCCAGAAGAGCTGCTGTGAAACCCTGAGTACTCATGACAGACTCTGATGGCACAAACACATCATGATTCAAACAGAAAGACAAACATGGAGCTCCTGATCCTCCTGCATGAGAACAAGCTGACATGAGCGCTGTGTCTGAGAGTGTCTCCCTGTCACAGTGACAATAACACAGCTGCTGCTCACAGTCATTAAACTGACCTGAGGTCAGCTGTGCTCCTTACATATGAACCATGTGACCTCACATCAGTGCTGTGGATGACTGTAGTCATAGAAGAGTAGAGCTGTAGCAGGTGGTGTGAGGAGGAGGTGGTGTATTGTAGTTAACGCAGTACTGAAACACTCCAGCAGAGGGCGCTGTTAAGTCCTTATTGTAACACAGTTACTGTGTGCAGTTAGACTTCATACATAATCTGCACTTATTTCCATCAGACATGCTGTCAGGAAATGATTGGTTTCTATACATTTCTGTTGGATTATGTGTCCACAGGTGTTTGTACTTTGTGCCTTAATAAAATGACGGTAAAAGGCCCCGCCCATATCCTATCCATGTCTTATCATGCAATGACTCTGTGAATGGACTGGAGAGGGGTTGTGGTACAGTCCTCCGTCAGGAATGAGATGTATGTGTCGACTTTTTATTCTCCCTTAAAAGTATTATGCCATAAATGCTGCACAGGGCAGCTCTGCTAACAGGTTATGGGCCCAGACAGCAGTAAAGAGGAGGTCCTGTAACTGCTAAAGGAAGGGCAGCGTTTCCTGAAACCGCAAGATACCGGCAGGTGTTAAAAGTTTGGCACGATTGAGTGAGTAAGCGTTTTTGTGCATCATGAGCAGACGCACGGCAGAGTCGGGCAGTCGATATTCCTGTTTGCAGTTTGATGGAGATGAAAGGAAATATGAGATATGGGAAACAAAGTTCCTTGGTCATCTCAGACTACAAGGTTTGAAAGATGTCATCTTGAAGGCTGAGGGTGATGGAGAAGCCGAAGGTGAAGATGATGACAAAAATGCAGAAGCATATGCAGAGTTGATACACTTTCTAGATGACAAAAGTTTATCGTTAGTTATGAGAGATGCAGTTGATGACGGACGGAAAGCTCTAAGAATTTTGAGAGGTCATTATGCAGGAGTGGGCAAGCCACGGATTATAAGTCTGTACACCGAACTTACTTCTCTCACAAATGAAAGGAATGAAAGTGTGACGGACTATATTATCCGAGCAGAAGCAATTATCACAGCGTTGAAAAATGCGGGTGAGCAATTAACTGATGGACTTCTGATCGCAATGATAATGAAAGGACTACCAGAGACATTTAAACCCCTGATTGTGCACGTTACACAGAGCGAAGCAAAAATCACATTCTCAGAGTTTAAAGTAAAACTCAGAAGTTATGAAGAAACCGAGAGAATGCGTGCGGCTGTAACAGATGATAACGTAATGAGGACAAAAGTGCAATTAGATCAGGATTCTACTTTTTGGCGAGCAGACGACCGAAGATCAAAGAATAATGAGATTGTGTGTTTTAAATGTGGACTAAAGGGACACACTGCAAGAACGTGCCGATCCAGAGTATGGTGCAGTTTTTGCCGGAGTAGTATACACAAAGATGCGACCTGTAGAAGGAAGCTGAGACGGGATGAAGCGAGAGGGGTTATGGAGAAGGACTACGCGTTCAAGACGGGCTCCGAACCCCAGAGGGTCCCGGACGGCGGCCGGGAGATGCTGAACAATCAGCTACTGGTGGATACGGGAGCGACGTCACATATCTTTACGAAGCTCGAGAGTTTTAAGACGTTTGATGACACATTTCGACCCGAGGCTCATTGTGTAGAGTTGGCTGACGGAAGGCGGAGCAGAGGAGCAGAGGAGCTGCAAAGCGGCGAGGAGATGCTGAGATAAGTATGATCGACAGTAAAGGACGCAGTCACAAGGTAACATTGAAACAAGCACTCTACATTCCATCGTTTCCACAGGACATTTTGTCAGTAAAAGCAGCTACTAGTAACGGAGCCACTGTGGTTTTCAAACACGGGGACAGTTTTCTTAAACATGTTGATGGAACAAAATTCCCTATATGTGAACATGAGAGACTGTTCTTTATAAATACTGTGCAAGAGTTTGAAGAGAAATGTAATGGATGTTTTGATATGCAAACGTGGCATGAAATCCTAGGGCACTGTAATTATGAGGATGTTCAAAATTTGCAAAATGTCGTCGATGGAATGGACATTAAGGGTAAAATCAACAAAAATATGCAATGTGAAGCCTGTATACAAGGGAAGTTTATCCAAACTAGGAACCGAGAACCAGATGAAAAGGCCAGGGCAGCATTAGAGTTGGTACATACGGATTTAGCTGGTCCGATTACGCCAAACTCTAAAGAAGGGTTTAAGTATGTTTTGTCGTTTGTTGATGATTATTCAGGTGCAACATTTGTATATAATCTGAAACACAAAAGTGATACAACTCAGGCAACTGAAAGATTTATTGCAGAGGTGGCATCGTATGGGAAAATCAAGTGCATTCGTTCTGATAATGGAACTGAATTTACAAGTAGACAGTTCAGAGATTTGTTAAGTAGACACGGCATTAGGCAGGAAACTTCGGCGCCATATTCGCCTCATCAAAACGGAACAGCAGAGAGGAACTGGCGTACACTTTTTGACATGGCGAGATGCATGTTAGTTGAGAGCGAATTGCCAAAGTCTTTATGGCCATATGCAGTACAAACCGCGGGAGTGATTCGGAACCGATGTTTTAACAAACGCACAGGTCAGACAGCGTATAAGATGTTATACCTGATCTTTCTAGAATGAAAAAATTCGGATCATTGTGCTATGCTTATAAACAAAATAGGGGAAAGCTGGATCCAAGATGCGACAAAGGTGTTTTCTTGGGATATGACAAAAACAGTCCAGCATATTTGATCTATTTCCCAAAAACCGGGAAAGTTGAAAAGCACAGATTGATAAAAATACTAAATCCCGCGACAATGGATCAACAAACACAGAGTGATCAGATGTGTGAAGATGAGGTTTATGAATCCAGAAAAGATGGTGGGTCCAAACAGACGAAGGATGAGGATGTTCAGGATGGTAGTGAAAGCAGTCAAACTGAGTCTGAGGTTAAAACTGATGATAAAGTAGATGCTGGAGCTACACGTTATCCATCCAGAATTAGAAAGAGACCTGATTATTTGAGTGACTATATCACGGATGTGATAGAGTGTGAAAATGAACAGATGCAAACCAGTGTTGATTATTGCTACAGATTGTTGTGTGAAATACCCACATCATTTAGCGAAGCTATTGTGTCAAGCAAGTCAAAAGAATGGGAAAAAGCGATGAATGAAGAAATTCAATCCCTTAAGGAGAATGACACATTTACTTTAACCACCTTACCAGAGGGTAAGAAAGCAGTGGGGGGTAAATGGGTTTATGCCGTTAAAAAGAACTCTGACGGATCAGACAGATATAAAGCTCGATTTGTGGCTAAAGGTTTTAGTCAAATGAAAGGAGTTGATTATGAGGAGACTTTTTCACCGACTGCTAATTTATCGAGTGTGAGAGTTTTGATGCAGAAAGTGGTTCAGGATGATATGTTGGTTCACCAGATGGATGTAAAAACCGCCTATTTACATGCACCAATAAATGAAGAAATATATATACAACAACCAGAAGGTTTTGAGATAGAATCAAGTGAGACTAATAAACTGGTGTACAGACTAAAGAAATCACTTTATGGGCTGAAGCAATCGGGTCGTAACTGGAATCAAACCTTACATGACTATTTAAGCAATTG
Source organism: Maylandia zebra (assembly GCF_041146795.1). Lineage (NCBI taxonomy): Eukaryota > Metazoa > Chordata > Actinopteri > Cichliformes > Cichlidae > Maylandia > Maylandia zebra. The sequence goes on from NW_027490041.1 coordinate 4,570,264, forward strand.
TGGATTTAGACAAAATATTGCTGATCATTGTGTGTATTCAAAAGAGACTGAAAGTGAAAAGGTAATCATCATAGTGTGGGTGGATGATTTACTCATTGCAGCTAACAATGAAAATGTGCTTTCAGGCGTGAAAGAAATGCTCTCTTCTAAATTCCAAATGAAAGATCTGGGGAAACTTAACCATTTTCTAGGAATAGATTTTCTTCAAGAAAAAGAATGTGTCAAAATGTCACAGAAAATATATATTGAGAACATTTTAAAGAGATTTAACATGCAAAACTGTAAGCCACGGTTAACACCCTGTGAACAGAAATGGACTCATTCTGATAAATTCGAGACATTACCAGATGTGAGGAGATATCGTGAAGCGGTAGGATGTCTTATCTATCTGAGCCATTGTACGCGACCTGATTTAAGCTATGTTGTCAGCAAACTGTCACAACATTTCAATGCGCCAACTGTTGATGATTGGACAGCAGTGAAACATGTTTTGAGGTATTTAAAAGGTAGTCGAGGGAGAGAACTGTGTTTTAGGAAATGTTCAAGTGGAAAACTGGGTCTACAAGCATACAGTGATGCAGATTGGGCATCCGATGTTTCTGATAGACGCAGTATGACAGGTTATTGTGTAAGCCTAAATGAAAATGGTCCTTTGATATCAGGGGTGGCTGTAGCTCAGGTGGCAGAGCAGGTCAGCCACTAATCAGAAGGTCGGTGGTTCGATCCCAGGCTGCACCCTGGCTGCATGCCAAATATCCTTGGGCAAGATACTAACCCCGTGTTTGCCTACTGGTGGTGGTCAGAGGGCCCGGTGGCGCCTGTGTCCGGCAGCCTCGCCTCTGTCAGTGCGCCCCAGGGCAGCTGTGGCTACAATGTAGCTTGCTATCGCCAGTGTGTGAATGTGTGTGTGAATGGGTGAATGACTGAATGTAGTGTAAAGCGCTTTGGGGTCCTATGGACTAGAAAAGCGCTATACAAATGCAGGCCATTTACCATCATGGAAAACCAAAAAGCAGACAACTACAGCATTATCAACTTGTGAAGCCGAATACATGGCATTAGCAGCAACAATTCAGGAATGTATGTATTTGACTTATTTGATTCAAGATCTTGATGAGTTTGAGTATGAAATACCTATGATTTTGGAGGACAATCAGGGAACAATCGCTTTGTCAAAGAATCCAGTGAACAGACAAAGACGTAAACACATTGATGTGAAATATCATTTTATAAGGTCAGCTGTACATGAAAGAAAAGTGCTCATTGATTACTGTCCAACTGAGTCAATGGTAGCAGATATGATGACGAAACCAGTCTCAAAGTCTAAGTTAGACAAATTCTCTGGATTCGTGTTTGGAATATAAGATGTTTTTTTTGGAGGATTGTTTTTCCCCCCAACCTGTGTACAAGTGGGGGTGTTGGATTATGTGTCCACAGGTGTTTGTACTTTGTGCCTTAATAAAATGACGGTAAAAGGCCCCGCCCATATCCTATCCATGTCTTATCATGCAATGACTCTGTGAATGGACTGGAGAGGGGTTGTGGTAGAGTCCTCCGTCAGGAATGAGATGTATGTGTCGACTTTTTATTCTCCCTTAAAAGTATTATGCCATAAATGCTGCACAGGGCAGCTCTGCTAACAATTTCTAAACACAAAACCTCTTCACACTTCTAACATGCACATTTACACAACTAAATGGCAGTATTGATGAAAAGAAACACATTCAACAAATCCATTTAAACCTTAAAACAAACAAAAGGAAGCATCTCTATGGACAAACAAACCCCTCCACTTGGTTTGACCTGCTGATGTCATGTGTGACATCAGCAGGACTTTAAAATGAGGAAATGCCGGGCGGGCGTTTCCCCACACCTGACCCTCATGAAGACTGAAAAGACAAACAAAGTAAGAACAAATGACTTAATCTGTAACATAATAAAATGTAAAGAAACATGTAACTGAGTATTCAGCTTCATTTGCAGAATGTTTGATTTGCCAGCAACTGAATGCTTCCACACACAAACCCGGCATAGTGAGTGAAGCAATGTTACTTAACAAATAGCAAATCATAGCAAATACATAGAAACAGAATAATGTGTTTAATATGCAAAAGAAGAAGAAGAAGTAAACACATATGGGACAAATGGAGACCATTGCAGCTCATCCACCAGTGGGGTAAAAAGAGCAACCAAGAAAGTGGCAGCCTGCACGGCCACAGATGTGCTGCAGGAGCTAGAAGCTCTACCCATGGAGAAACTCCTGGAGAACCTTGCTAAGCCTAACAGGGGACAGGTACTTCTGCCCAACCTGGCAGCCACAAAGTGAACTCATTTAGGTAAAGATAACCACATGCACCTAACCAGCCTGCACCAGCCTGACATTTCTTCCTCCTAAGTAAAAACCAATGGATGGATTGAACTTAGAGTCTCAGCTCAGTTTTCTATTTTGACCACCTACACCCCAAGATACTCTTTTAAAAAGTGTTGTTTTCAGATCCCTTTGAAGTTCATAAAGGGCCTGTTCATTTTCATTCAAATGTTTTATTACATAAATGTTACTGTTTTCTTTTGATTTATGCTCCCACTACACTGCACCTCTACAAACAACAATGCCACGGACTGTCAGCTGCTTTTACATGCTGTGAACATGAGTAGGTTTGATCAGAGTTTCAATTATCAAAGAAAAGACAAACTGAGCAAAAAGAAGGAAAAAAAGACCAACTTCTTCCCAACTGACAAGAAAAATACTCGTCATGTTTTCATAATAAAGGATCAGGCTCCCCATTTATGACAGCTTGGACCAATAATGTATGTTACACTGATGCTACTGTAGAGACAGGGTCAACATCTCTATTTAAATATAATTAATATACAAAACACAATCAAAGTTATACATGAATTATTCATTATTTTTACTATTGATAAAATTCATGTATACTAATCAAAGTTATACATGAGTAACGACATTATTAATAATGATTAATAATAATAATTCTAATGCCAACATGATGACTGTTCATAGCTCCTGCTTTGAAATACTGAACTTAAACATTGACCTGATGAAAGATCACAATTCACAGTGGCCCACTGTCAGAATCATTCTGAATATAAACTCATCGAGTTAATCTGAACCTTTCTCAAATGTGCTGTGAATAAATGCTGCTGCAAGCCACTGTGGGAAACCTGTGTTATTATCATGGAAACATCTGTGACACATTCACAGAGGACGAGGACACAAAGGGACGACACGCAGAGGCTGTGTTAAAGTCAAAAATCCAAATCTTTAGTCCTAAACAGGCAGTGGTTACAAACAGGAAGACGAGCAGTCCATTAAACAGTCTACAGGGTCAAACATACAGAGAATTCAAACAGCTATTAAAAACAAATAACTGGACACTGAAAAACTTCAGTGATGTGTGAGGCACCAAAGGGAAGCAGCTGAGTATATTCAATGAATTCTCTTCAAATACAAAGACAGAAACTCCTACAGGCAGCATGCAAACTGAGCAGGATACACAAAGATCAGAGATTACAAAATAAATCAGAAAAGGATTTCAAACTTACTGAGAGCAAGGCCTCTGTTACAAATCTGTCTAATAGAAAAACATGCTGTACAGATACAATACGCTCAGTGTTCATGGTCATTTAAAAACTGGCTCTACCTGAACCACTTCAATATTTTATGAAGTCACTGAGTCGACCATTTCTACAGTTTGTTTCCTTCATTGCAGTTAGAGTGCGGCTGGTAAGGATGAAAACACACACAGAGCGTAAATTGTCTTTGTTAGTAACAAACGTCAGCAAAGAAAAGACAAAACACACAAACACTCTCATGATATTCATGAATCATTAGAAAGCATCCAAACATTCTGCTCGTGGACTTTTACAGTCTTATTTGCACTCGCTCATCTTCATAATCATCCTGATCAATACATGACAGGGGAGGCTTTGAGGTAGGCGGGGCTCTCTGCTGATGTCAGCATGAAAGGCAGGACCAGCGTCTGCCACATGTTGGTGAAACATCACAGTACACTGGCGTGGTTTCCTTTCCAGATGTTGGACGTTTGACACTTCAACGTTGAGGCCAACAAGAAGACACAGTTTTGGGTCGGGTTGCTGCAGGGTTTCTAACTGAGCAAAAGCAGAAGCACACAGACCAACAGGGCTCAGATGCTGAGTGTTAGAGGAACATCTGTGCTGATCACTGAATGCTGCTGTGGTCTCTTGTTGAAGTTGGCTGGTGGGACAGTCTAATAGTGATATCCTGCCCATCGGAGGAACACTTTTAAAAACACATGCAATACTTTGTTTGTATTACAGTCACAGTTTATCTTATTTTTGTCCTTTAAAAGTGTTGCTGTACTATAAAGTCCTATAATTTGAGGCTAAAATGGCTCAGAGAGTCTCTCTCTCAGAGGATCTCCTTTGAAAGTGGAGACGGCTTTATCCGCTGATCCACGTCACTTTACCTGGATGTTTTCTTTGAAGCTGGATGAAGACTCCTCTCCCTCACTCCTGCTGCAGCTGTGTGGTCCAGTTGGCCTCTGAGGTCACAGTCAACATCTGTAGCAGAAGAGGGGAAATAAAAGTCCAGGTCACCAAAACTGGGAGCTTTTCCAAAATAGAGCGTAACTGGACTTTTTCAGCCTTACAGGCAGATAGTCGTCTGAAGCTGCAGCTTTTTCTTTTTAGCTTTTTCCAATCTCTGCTCTCGGCTTTCTTTGAGAACATGTCTGCTTTCTTGGCATGGGTCTGTCTGCTGTTGGTGAAGAGACTAAATCCACATACTCGCTACTAAGATCTCCTCAAGTAGTCTCAACCAGATTACAGTTTAAGAGTAAATGTCTCCTGAGAGTTTCACCTTGGGGAGATGCTGTCTGGCTAACATGCAATCATGAGCATTAATCTATGAGGTGAAAAAGTAATTTTAAAAGCTCCAGCCACAAGTTTTATTTCATCTGTGTTTTGGTCAGAGTCCCATCAGACCTCCAGAATGGTGTCAGAGTGTTTTCTATCCACGTGATGAGCACAGGCCTCAGGTCCAGACCTCCACGGGCACCATAGCCTCTTTGGAGCTAATAGGTGCAAGAAGGTTTTGTTGGGATAGGAACTGAAGAGGAAACTGACGAGGAAGGCAAGGATCTCCTTCAGCTCCTCCGAGCCGGGACCTCTTTGTGTAGGCCAGCATTGGCCAGGTAGCCCTCCAGCATCGCTGGATGGCCGACAGTGGAAAACCTAGAGGAGTAGGAGAGAAACAGCAGCTTGGAGCATGTCTTTATACTGTTTAGTTTTTAGAGCCACAGACTTTCTTTTAATGTCATTGTTCAGGATCTATGACTGATTATGTATTTATTGTATTCCTCCATGACTGTGTGACAGCAAGTGGAAAAAACCAGCTTCACCTTTGTTGATATGCTTGTAATTTTAATATTGATTAAATGGCCCATGAAATAATAGAAAGCTCATATATGAAAATGTATTTTAAGAAGTAAAATGTTAATCTGAGTACAAAGGAGTACACTCACCTTCTGGTAGATGGAGGTGTAGCGAGCGCTGGTGAACATCCAGGCCTCCTCGTAGAACTGATCACTGATTGGATCCAAAACATCGATGGAGGATCTGTGTAAGCGCTGAGGATCGTCCTGATGGACAGAACAGAAGGAGAGTGAGACAAGTGAAGATATACTAAACAACACTGTGACACGAACTGAGCCACACACAGTTTGATTCACAGGTGATTGACACATTATTTGACCACGAGCAATCTTTTCTGGTTTGACGCCGTCTTTGTAGCCAGAAACCAGCTCTCTCCTCGGCTTCCTCCACTACACGCTTCCCCCACGCCAGTCTCCCCCGTCACTATAAAGGGGAGAGTCATGAGCTCCATCACCCTCACCTGTGCCGTCCAACGTCCCGCCACCAGCCTCCACTGCAGCAGGCCAGAGACCACACCCCTGCCACAATAAGTAAAAGTATATCATTGCTGTACCCTTAATGCTAAATGTGCTAAATTAACCGCTGCCTTTGCCCCTTTGGGATTATTCTTGTGTCACTGGGATGTTGACCTTTGACCTTCACATTAGAGAGATGGGCAGACATAATTAGTGTATGAATTTTAAAGTAACAGGTAATAAAGAGAGTGCAGCAAATGTAGTCAGGTTTATTACTCTGTATCACACATGAGTGCCCGAGGGAGGCGGGGCTGACTGGGGAGACACAGGAAACAGAGAGACAGGGCTGACTCGACATGAAACGATGAAACGTGGGACACGGGAACAGAAACTAAACACAGGCTGAAATGAACACTGAGGGAGGGAGAACTAAGATTACTGAGAGCCTGATAAACAAGAAGAACAAAAACCAAGAAAAACAAGAGTCAAAGAAAACCAAAAACACAAAGCATTGGGCCAGGACCCACTGCTGTGACATTTATATGTGATAAAAACATTAAAAACTGCTCAGATGTTGAAATCTTTCTACGTATACTTTAGGTTCAGCTCTCCAGCCTGGCATTTGGTTAAGCATGATTCAAACATTTGGTTTTGTTTAACTGGTTTTAATTATAGTTACTTTTTGTGAACATTTGTTGCAGCATTTAAAAATACATCATTTATTTTCAAACTTTTATTTGATTTAGAGCATCATATTTGACCAACGTAAATGTTTTAATTTCATATAAAATAACTGAAACAGTGAACTAAATATCTGAAATCTTTCCTTCCTTAAAAGTTATAATCCTACTTAAGTTATAGTGCAAACGCTTAAGCAACAAATATACTTGATGCTAATTAATTAATATTTCCCTTTGATGTTGCAACTATGCGGTCACTTCTGTCTTTAAACAAAATAATATTTTCCAGTTACAGAAATCATAAAGTCCAAACTACACTGAAAAAAATATGTTGTTGGATTTACTTAATTCAATGGTGGACATTTGTTGCACACAGATGTTTTGCTTTGGCAGCAACTTAAACAATTGAGTTAACTTAACACAATTTATTCAAGTTCAATAAGCCTGTGCAATTTGTGTTGATAAAATGTGACTTAAACATGTTTTGATGAAGTAATTTGAGCTCTTGGAATATTTTAATCCTTCACAATTTTCTCACTTTATCCCAACACCATTCAATAACTTTTACCCAATACTACTTGGTCACTTAAATACTACATGTTATCTTCAAATTATATTTTGCTATTATATTCTAGTATCAAATACACAATTTTCAAATGGAGGCCTAATAACAGATTATATTGTTCTCTTCCAAGATGGTTGCTGGCATCCACCAGTAACCTTTCAAAACAAAATGTCTAATTTCACTGCATTGACAGTAGGTAAAGAATTAAACTGACATTACTCCTCCACTGAATCTATATAAATCAACAGTTAAATAATGTCAGTTCTTCCGTGTTCTCTGGAATCAATCACAGCAAAGAAATTAGACTGTTTCTTTTGAAAAATGTTGGGAAAGAACAAATCAAGATCAAAAATCAAGATTCAGTTAAACAACAATTATAACTAAACAATTTGAGGTAATGTTAGTTTCCATTAACATTAAATTAGGTTACTGAATTGGCAAACACCTTCCTATTAACATTACCCATTTTACCCCAATAACTAAAGAAATTAGCACTTGCAGGTCAAAACCTTTATTCAAGAGATGCAAAAATAACATTGATACAGTGACTGTCAAAAATTACAGCACTGATCATACTGTGACATGTTGGTTCAAAACAGCACACTTAGAAATATTCAACGTTCTTTACTTCAACTGAATGAAACTGAAAACACCATTTCACACGACCCATATGGGATATTTAGACTGTATAACTGTTCACGCTACATCTCTTCACTAGTAAAAGAAAGAAAAAATACAAAGAGAAATTTAAAAATGCTGCCAAAGTGCTGCACAGAGCAAAAGGAAAAACAAACAACAACAAAAAAATGGCCCTGTCCTCATGGCAGTTGCAGTGTATATAAAAATGAACCCTGCGATCTGTTCCTGGAATTGAGCTTCAAAAATGCAGCAGAACAAGTGTGAGATTTAAATGTCTTCTCACCTAGAGCTGATCACCTTGCATGCATAACAGTGAGCTTTCCTTGCAGGAGCAGTTTTGTCTTAGTTGTGAGCTTTTCTTGTACCGGACTCTGCGCCCCAATTTTAGTGTCAGACCACACCTTCAGAGTATTCCATCAACAACAACAACAACAACAATCTTTATTTATAGAGCACATTAAAAGCCAGGGGCATGCCAAAGTGCTTTACATGAAACAATAAAACAATAAAATGATTTACACTAAAACATCAGAGTCATATAAGTGTGGGATTATGTTCACAGGTAAAAACCACTAATAGGAATAATCTATAGCACACAGCTATAGCAAAGTAGAACTGTACCATCATACACAGTGATAGAGGACATAGGCTACGCAACAATAAAATAATTAGCACTATAACGTCAGAGTCATATAAGTGAGAGATTATGTTCACAGGTAAAACCACTAATAAAATAAACTATAGCACACAGCTATAGCAGAGTAAAGCTGTAAAGCTGTACCATCAAACACAGTGATAGAAAACATTGACAGCGCAGGACAACGCAAAACAACCAGACACATTAATAGAACAACTCACTAGAAGCAAGGCGAGAATTTAACTAGTAGAAAAAGCAAGTTCAAACAGATATGTTTTAAGCCGTGATTTAAAAGATTGAATAGAATCAGACGCCCGGATGCCAATCGGGAGATTGTTCCACAGCTCAGGTGCAGCTAGAGCGAACGCTCGATCACCTCTAGACTTCAAGCGAGATCTGGGCTGAACCAACAATGACTGTGAGGAAGATCTTAAGGCCCTCGTAGGAAGATATGAATTTAAGAGTTCCTTAAGATAACTTGGCCCTGTGTTATTAGTAATTTTAAAAGTAAACAACAGAATTTTAAATTGAATACGAAATTTCACAGGCAACCAGTGCAGATCAGCAAGGACGGGAGTGATGTGAGCAAACTTCTTAGTTTTAGTTAGAATGCGTGCAGCGGCATTCTGGACTGTCTGTAATCTATGTAAAAGGGTAGAGTGGAGACCATAATAAAGTGAATTACAGTAATCTAGTCTTGACGTAACAAAGGCATGGATAAGCTTTTCCAAGTCATTGTGCGGGATGTAGTGTTTGGCCCTGGAAATAAGGCGAAGTTGGTAGAAACTAGATCTGACGACAGCAGATACTTGTTTATCAAGTTTAAATGAGCTGTCAAGTAGCACACCCAGATTCCTAACAGTGTCAGGGAAAGAACTAGTGAGAAAACCAAAAGCATCATGAAGTTTGGCACAAAGAGCGTCACTGCCAAAGATCATAATTTCAGTTTTCTTATCGTTAAGGATAAGAAAATTTGCCAGAAGCCATTGCTTGACCTCACACATGCACTCTCGAAAGTTACTCACAGACATAGCTAGATCATCATTCAGCTCAAAATAGATCTGGATGTCATCGGCATAATAGTGAAAGGCAATGTGGTATTTCTCAAAAATGACACTTAAAGGAAGCATATACAGTGAGAACAGGGTAGGGCCTAGCACAGATCCCTGGGGGACACCACAGCAAACAGGTACAGCGGAGGAGGAGGAGGTGGCCAAGTGAACCGAAGAGAGCCGATCGGAGAGGTAAGATTTAAACCAATCCAAGGCAGCGCCCTTGATGCCTACAGTGTGCTCTAGTCTCGCCAATAGTATGTTATGGTCAACCATGTCATCAGAACCAACCACGACGCAAGAGGAACACTGATGACGTGCAACCCTATGACCCAATCTGGGGCAGTGATGTACCAGCGGAGTTCAAGTTGTGGACCACCGGACAGAAGGTCCTGCACTCACTGTTCCCATGGGTCGGAACTGGAAAAAACACGTTAAGAATTGAGACTCTTGACTACCGATTTGGACTTTTCCTGAACAGCTCAACAAAGATAAATAAGGCTCAGAATGAGGAAATCGACGCGATCAGAATAGTGGTCATGCAACACAGGGTCGCCCTGGACATGATTCTCGCTGAGAGAGGGGGCCTCTGTGTCTTATTCAACACCACTTGTTGCACCTATATCCCGGACAACGTGCACTCCTTGACCATGACCACCGCCCTAGACAAGTTGCAACAACTGAGTAATGCGCAGCAACAAGACTATGTCACGAACAATGAGGACTGGCTGACCTGGCTGCTGAGTGGCAGCTGGAAGACCCTCGTGATAAAAGGACTCGTACTGATAGGAGTTCTGCTTCTATTGTTATGCTTGTTTTCTACATGTATCCTACCATGCATAAGATCCATGATTGACAAAATGGTACAGGCCACAGTAATTACCTATGTTGGACTGCCACTAGAAGATGAACCGGATGAAGAAGATTTAGTATAGAAACACACACACACACATACTGAATGATGCTACAATTGAAAATGTTATAAGCAAGTGATTGTTGGCTGATAATAAAGTATGATTAAGTGAAAAATATTAACATCAGGAGGGGATGTTAAAGAAGAAACGCTTTAATGAGTTTTATGTTGCATTAAAGTACATGTTCATATTTTACTCTTAATAGGAAAAGAACAAAATGTACTACTCGCTCTGTTTATAGAAAGAGGAAGTTCACCCTATGACATTTATACGAACTTAGACACACACACACACACACATATGCAAAATTAGAGGAAACTGCTATGCTTGTTTCACCCTGCTATAAATAATAAACGACTACTGCAGCTCGGTGTGAGTCCTCTCTGAGCCCTCACCCGTGCAGCACCTTAACCGTCTCCAAGTGTCTCAGTGTTGTTTATTCACCTAACTGTTTGATAACTGTAAATCTCTGACAACAGTTTATTTATACCATCTTCACGTGAACACATTCAAGAACATAACAGATGAAGAAACATTAAAAACTTCCACACTACATGAAGCAAGAAAAATAGTTTATTCCTTTATGTAGAAAAAACAGAAACATCAAACATCTCCAAGACTCTCTTTGAAAGAACTAAAAACCTTTGTTCTCATGGTCCAATCATGAGTGAACTCCCCGATGAAGCCTTGTGTGCTAAAACATGTCAGAGTTTTAAAGGTTAAACATGAGTTTCCAAAACGTTTTGCTGGAGAACAATGAACTATTTGACTGAGTTTCAATCATTTACAGACGAGCAAAACCAGGACAGAGAAAAAAGGACAAAACTGACTCAGTAAAAAACAGAAAAGAAGATCCCATGTAGATCTGTATTATGTAGAAGTTCAGCCCAGCAACCAGTTCAGTTCAACACAAGTTTAAATGATTCTATCTGAACTCTGTGGAGCCTGATCTCAAGCTTTTTGAGTCCGACACAGAAACCAGAGGATCTTTCTGTGTCTTCAGATTCACTGTGATCCAGTGATGGGAGTGATTTCAGCCCTGAGTGATCGCGCTGATGTTTGCACAGAGCAGACAATGAGGTGAATGTTTGGGCACACTGGTCACAGCTGTAGTTTCCTTCCATGTGTGCACGTTCATGAATGTTACGATGACCTGACTGTGAGAAGCTTCTCTCACAGTAGATGCACTTGTAGAGTCTCTTTCTGGTGTGGATCTGTTGGTGTCGTCTCAGGTGATGTGGAGCTTTAAAAGTCTTCTCACACAGGTCACATTGATAAGGTCTCTCCTCAGTGTGGGTAAACATGTGTTGTTGTAACTGTGCGTCTGTTGTAAAGTATTTGCCACACTGTTCACAGCAGTACACATCATGTCTGGTGTGAATGCGTAGGTGTGTATTTCGGCTCCCTCTCTGGCTGAAAGTTTTTCCACAGATGTCACAGCTGTACGCCTTAATTCCAGAGTGGGTAACTAGATGACTCTGTAAGTGGCTACTGCGAGTAAAAGCTCTGCCACACTGATCACAGCTGTACGCTTTAACTCCACTGTGGATGAGTTGGTGTGTTTTTAGGGAACCCTTTGAGGAAAAAGACTTTCCACACAAGTCACAGCTGAACGGTCTCTCTCCAGTGTGGATGACCTGATGCTGTTTTAGTTTAGCCCTCACAGTAAAACCCTTCCCACACTCGTCACAGCTGTATGGCTTAATTCCAGAGTGGGTAACTAGATGCCTCTGTAAGTGGCTACTTTGAGTAAAAGCCTTCCCACACTGATCACAGGTGTATGGCTTAATTCCAGAGTGGGTAACTAGATGATTCTGTAAGCTGCTACTTTGAGTAAAAGCTCTGCCACACTGATCACAGCTGTACGCTTTAACTCCACTGTGGATGAGTTGGTGTCTTTTTAGGGAACGCTTGAAGGAAAAAGACTTTCCACACTCGTCACAGCTGAACGGTCTCTCTCCAGTGTGGATGACCTGATGCTGTTTTAGTAAAGCCCTCAGAGTAAAACCCTTCCCACACTCGTCACAGGTGTGTTTTTTCTCTCCCTTTCTTCTGTGAGGTTTGTCGGCCTCCTGAGAGCGCTGACTTCTGGCTCCATGTTGGTCCTGCAGTGACAGAGATACAAACAGAGGCAGTGAGTGAAATGCAGTCGTGGAACAAACTCAACCTTCAAACTCCATTAACACTAGTTTTAAACCTGAAGGTGGAGCGTGGCACCAAACACCACTTAAACCCCCGGAGAGCAGCCATTTGGCTTTTAGCTAGGCTTTAGCTTCAGACAAGTGGAAGCTAAATGGGCTAGTCATTCATATGTATATTAGGTTGTTACCTGGGAATTCTGGAGGGAGGGGAGTGGAGTGTTTCAGTTTTCCATCTTAGGGAGAAATCAACACACATGGGTGTATGTCCTTTGTTGCTGAGATTTATTGATAAAAACAGTACAAAAAACCAACCATTTGTACACATATTTACAAATAATAATAAAAAGTGAGTGAGTACATTTCAACATTTTCAGCAATCACTCACAATCCTGGCACTGCCATGGTATCTGTAGTCTGCATTTACCACATGTGTATCTGTTGCAGTGAACACATCGCACAGTGGCCTGATTGTTCTTGCATTTGTGTTTGACCTGACACATGGCTCTTTTTCCAGGGCTCGGTGTGGAGGGTTGTGTCCAAAGCAACTGTTCTTTTCTTGCCTTCTTCGCAGCTACATGAGAGTGAGCTAACTCCCTTGCAAGCTCCACCAGGAAGTCCACCCGTCTTTCCTTCATCCCGGTGCATGCTTGATACAGCACATGTGCATTCAGTGCTGCCATGTCAATCATGTTATAAAACACGGCAACTGGCCAGCGCCGTGTTCCTCTGCGGACAGTGTACTCCCGAACCATCTGGTCCATCACATCCACGCCACACTTTGTTTTGTTGTAAAGGGTGACAGTGTTTGGCTTCCTTTTGGTAGTGTTATCAGTCTGAACCACGCTGTGCATGCTGCTAAGAATATAGACTGTCTTCTTCCGTTTGGCCGCATACGCCGTCAGCGTGGCAGCAGAGGTTGAAAACACCTAAGAAATAAGATAAATTGTTTTTTCCATAGCCCTTTAGAATTCACCACTCAGGTATGTGTAAGTGTACACAGGTAAGTGTAAAAGGGCTATGGAAATAACAATTTATCTTATTTCTTAGGTGTTTTCAACCTGGCCAGTTGCCGTGTTTTATAACATGATTGACATGGCAGCACTGAATGCACATGTGCTGTATCAAGCATGCACCAGGATGAAGGAAAGACGGGTGGACTTCCTGGTGGAGCTTGCAAGAGAGTTGGCTCACTCTCATGTAGCTGCAAAGAAGGCAAGAAAAGAACAGTTGCTTTGGACACAACCCTCCACACCTAGCCCTGGAAAAAGAGCCATGTGTCAGGTCAAACACAAATGCAAGAACAATCATGCCACTGTGCGATGTGTTCACTGCAACAGATACACATGTGGTCAATGCAGACTACAGATACCATGGCAGTGCCAGGATTGTGAGTGATTGCTGAAAATGTTGAAATGTACTCACTCACTTTTTATTATTATTTGTAAATATGTGTACAAATGGTTGGTTTTTTGTACTGTTTTTATCAGTAAATCTCAGCAACAAAGGAAATACACCCATGTGTGTTGATTTCTCCCTAAGACGGCAAACTGAAACACTCCAAGTTGGTGACTTTTGGAGATTTATTTCCCTGGATGATTGAGAATGCATCAAGATGAAACACAAAAGGGAAGTTCACAGCTTTTAGCAGCTCCCCCACCCCCTCGTTCACACACCCCCACTCCGCTTCCCTCCAGAATTCCCAGGTAACAACCTAATATACATATGAATGACTAGCCAATTTAGCTTCCACTTGGCTGAAGCTAAAGCCTAGCTAAAAGCCATTTGGCTGCACTCCGGGTTTTAAAGGTAGAAAGGTAGAAGCCTGGGACTCCTAGTGTTTTAAAGGTCTCTTAACCCCACCTGCTGGTAGTTCTAACACATTACATCCAACCTGCTGTTAAAGATAATTCATGACTGTTCAAACACTAAAATCATGCCCATCCCTCCTGATTGTACACACACACACACACACACACACACACACACACACACACACACACACACACACACACACACACACACACACACACACACATTATTTTATAATTTAGATCATTTTGTTGTTTCCTATTACATATTTCTATAATTTGTATAGATTTATACAGAATTATTCAGTGATAATAAATCCTATGTTTGTTTATTCTAAAGGGACCCCGTTAGCTTCCACAACAGATGTTGCTCGTCTTCCGTCAAATACTCACATAAAATATTACACAATAAAGTGGATTCAAGATATCCACATAATTTCACTCTTACATCCACAGTGAGGTTTCACAATTGTTCAAATATAAGCAATCAATAATAATAATAATAATAATAATATCAATAACATTGAGGCACATTACACAAATTTCAAAAACAAATCATGTCTTACAATATTTACAACAACTAAAAGCTCTGTAAATCGGCTTTTAAGTGTTCATTGAAGTTTTGAATAATTCTCTAATTTTTTAAGGCAACTTATTCCACTTAAAAGTTGCTCTAAATGTAACAGTTTTACAAAACGTTACTTTTAACTCGAGCATTTACTAAATTGCAGCTTGTTGAAAACTGTGTAATATGATGATGTATTTCATCTGGATACTGCAGCTGAGCAGAATAAATGTGGTGTGTTTAACAGAATTGCTTTCTTTAGAACTACAAGTAAGCCATAGAATATTTTAGCCTGTACAGGAAGCCAAGAAAGGTTATTATGCATTTTATCAATATTAGTATAGTATGAACATCTTCACACTAATCTGGACGCCTTATTCTGGACTAACTGAAGTCTGTTAAGATCTGTCTTATTAGCTGCTGACCAAATGATTGAACAATACTCCAGATGAGACATTACTAGTGCATTAATGACATCTTTCATAATGAAGAAGTGATACACAAAGAGCATTTCATAGCCATAGCTATGCCTTGTCGGCAGAGTTATGTGACATTAGTGATGTTTGTACTTTCAGCGTTAACTTGGTTTTAAAGCCTTTAAAATATACGCCGTTCAATAGTCGACCTTAATCTGACAGAGAATGTGATGATTTTGTGGATAATTAAAGTCAGTCATATATCCACAAACACAACAAGCTGAAAGTCAGTGATGCTGCTCGGTTTGCAGTCCTGAACATCACGGCACAAGCAGGATTCACTGCACTGTTAATGTTAGCTGTGTTATATTGCTGCCTCTGTTCGGTGGTGTCGAGCCAAACGCACTTTAATGTGTGTTTGAACGAGCTGACGGTTCACTCGTTAAGCTGAAAGAAAGATGCTTTAATCACAGCAGTCACACATGTGTCCACTGCACCATCTGGAACTCTTCTTGTTTACACTCGTAATAACACAAACACTAAATCCTGCTTCTCTGGTGCTGTTGTGTAGCAGTGTGTACACCTGAGACTGTCACCTGTCTGTCTGTCCTGCACTCTCTCTCTGTTTCTTTCTCTCTGATTGTGGAATAAAAGTATGAACATGTGTTTATAAGTTACACTTGTGTTTGAATCCTGCAGCTTATCACACATTTGATTTCCATGTGTGACGACTGCAAGTGTCCAGAGTGAGGACAGACTGAGGGAGCCACTGCTGCACATCATCTGTGAGGCTTTGCAGCCCTGATGATCCACCAGGACAAACTCAGCAGTGTGTGAGGAAGAGGAGGAGGAAGAGCCAGCAGCAGCTGACAGATGGAGAGAATAGACAGACTGTTCCCTGTTTGTGAAGGACTGCTAGGAAAGTTTAACATAACTGTCTGTGCTGAATCAGTCTTATTAGGTAATGTTCAAATAATGTTATCATCCCAGTGTTTTCAGTGTGGGAGAAAGTACTCAGGGCCTTCAAGTTACACACTATGAAAGGCAGCAACAAGTTTAATGTTCAGAAACCTAAAGTCTGTATCAGCAGCAGGATGGAGCTAAAAATAAATGTTGGTTTCAGTTCTATGAAGCTTTGAGTCTGTGAAGGTTCTCAGTCATCCAGGTCATCGTAGTCAAAGGAGCTTGCAAAGAAAAGCGTCTGGACTTCTTTAAGTTAATTGAAGACGTTTCACCTCTCATCCGAGAAGCTTCTTCAGTTCTCTCTCTTCACTTGCATACCCACCACGGAGGCCGAGGAGACTGTCAGAAAATGACTACAAGAAGACAGCTCCTTGGAGGACAGGACCAACTTCACAGCCGATCAGATTTGCACCCTGTTAGACCTCTGCCTCACCACTACATATTTCAAATACAACGAAGGCTTTTACAGACAAAAACATGGCTGTGCCATGGGCTCCCCCGTGTCACCTATTGTAGCCAACCTTTACATGGAGGAAGTGGAAAGGAAGGCTCTTGGCTCTTTCAAAGGAAGAGTACCCAGCCACTGGTACAGATATGTGGACGACACCTGGGTCAAAATCAAGACACAAGAAGTGGAATCCTTCACTGCGCACATTAACACTGTGGATAAAAACATCAAGTTCACCAGGGAAGACACAAAGGACAACTGTTTGCCCTTCCTGGACTGCACTGTGCACATTGAAGAGAACGGCAACCTCAACATCGAAGTTTACCGGAAGCCCACACACACGGACCAGTACCTCCTGTTTGACTCCCATCACCCTCTGGAACACAAACTTGGAGTAATTAGGACCCTACACCACCGGGCAGAACATGTTCCCTCTCAACCTGAAGGAAAAAAGAAGGAACACACACATGTAAAGGAAGCACTCAAAACGTGCGGCTATCCTAAATGGGCGTTCTTAAAGTCAGCAAAGAGGCACAGAAAAGAAGACCAGACACCAGCGAGGGAGGATAAGAAGGACAGACGCAACAACATTGTCATCCCCTATGTAGCCGGTGTATCAGAGAAACTCAGGAGAGTTTTCTCCAAGCATGACATCCCGGTGCATTTCAGACCCAGCAACACGCTCAGACAAAAACTGGTTCACCCGAAAGATAAAACGCCAAAACACAAACTTAACAATGTGGTGTATGCTGTACAGTGCAGCGAGGAATGCTCAGACCTCTACATTGGAGAGACCAAACAGCCACTTCACAAGCGCATGGCACAACACAGAAGAGCCACCTCCACAGGACAAGACTCAGCAGTCCATCTGCATCTTAAGGATAAAGGACACTCTTTCGAGGATGCCAATGTTCACATTTTGGACAGAGAGGACAGATGGTTTGAAAGAGGAGTGAAAGAAGCCATCTATGTCCACTGTGAGCGGCCATCATTGAACAGAGGCGGGGTTTACGACACCAACTCTCTGCCATCTATAATCCAGTTTTGAGATCCCTTCCCAGACGCCTTAACGCCCACTCACATCCTGGGCCATCTGATCTCAGGAATTCGCATGATAAGGTGGGGCCAGGTTTCACAATGAACACACCCGAAACTGGCTGATTGGGGCCCACACCCAGTTTCACACCTTGGCTCAGGTGATTAGAGGATCATCAGGGGGTCCTTTTGTCCCTCTGTGGGGGGTCACTCCCACTAGGTTTATATCTGGGACTCTCCACCATTTGACCTTAGAACTGAAGAAGCTTCTCGGATGAGAGGTGAAACGTCTTCAAGTAACTTAAAGAAGTCCAGACGCTTTTCTTTGCAAGCTCCTTTGACTATGAAGCTTTGAGTATTTTGGATCAGCAGCTGCTGTGTTTGTTGCATCATATTGCTGTAACTGTTTATATGCTTTATATATTCTGAGCTAAGTTGATCTATAGTGTTACATCATATTCTATAAGGATGTTATGTGTTTGTAGACCTTCTGCCCAGTTTGACCCATTTAGCAGACGTCAGCCTGTTTAAGGCTCTGATATCTATTCTGTGTGACTTAAAGCAGTTATGACATGGTCTGATTTTCTCACCCAATAAAGGAATATTTCATATATCAGTCTACTCTTCATTCTATCAGACACAGTTATCACAGCTCCTACATTTGCTTTTTACACATATATGTAAGCATTGAGCCAAATTTAGTAATGCCAACAATATAATAACTATAATATTGGCCATATTATATTTACATTACCACAGTGAGATGACTTTAGTCTCATGAACAACATCAGCTAATTGTTATTTACAGCTAATCTTAAACGACTGTTCAGCACAGAAATGAAGCCCAACAATCATGTTTCACAGTCCTGTGGTCTCAGCCTCAGATACTCATCAAATCACACAGAGCTCATGTAGAAACAAATGAACTAAATATGTTCTCCTTCATTTCTGTCAAACAAAGCTGTATGAAACGTTTCCAGCTGTTAGTACATAAACACATAAACAACAGCTGGTTGTTTCAGTGAAAATACATTGATGGGTTTTTAATAAAGTTGTGCAGCTGTAAAGTATTTTGTCTGGTGTCAATTCTATCGTCAGCTACATCGTTATGGCAAATGTTCAAATGTATATGGTGATAAATATCTTTGGTCATATGGTCCTGCTCTGTCTGTCACCTTCTGTGTTGAGCTCATTGTTTCCTCTGTAGTGGCTGAGCTGAGTCCAAGTAGCTGAAAATGTTCCTCTGCTGCTCCGTCAGACTCTCCTCCTCCTGCTGATCAGCTGGGACACAAAACAGATCTTTGTTAGGCTCCACACTGCACTGAAGAGTCAAAGTGTCTCATATGTTCATCTGACAAGTAAAAGAACACATTTTTGTTTCCCGAGGTGGGCAACTTGTTGGAAACAAACACAAAAGGTTTGAGCACTGATACCTGCCATTGCTGGCATTGAAAGATGCAACGCCAGCAATGTGGATTGGTTTGAGTCTTGACAATCCACATTGCTGGCATCTTTCAATATGTTGAATGCACCAGTGTAAGTGCAGCCACTCAGACTCAATGTGTTCATAGAAACAGGTGCAGATGTGTCACGAGTTCATCCAGCAGTAGCTATGGCACTTGGCCACAGGGGGCAGCAGTGGACTGACCTGCATTCGAGACTGCTCCAGCTGCTCTGTGACAGTCAGTAGATCTGCTACAAATTGCAGATCATATGCAAGTTTTGGAAATGACATTATAAATATTCCTAACTTAGCCACGGCAGCCATGTTGATGTATTACCTATATTGGCTGAAAATGTTCATTTGCAGAGAAAAGACACAGGCAGACTGTGCTTACAGGACAACAACAACAACAATCTTTATTTATAGAGCACATTTAAAAACCAACGGCATGCCAAAGTGCTTAACATAAAACAAATTAACACAAGTATAATCAGAGTCATAAAAATAAAAGTGTAGAATTATGTTCACAGGAAAAAGCCACCAATAGAAAAAATATAACTATAGCACATAGCTATAGCACAATATAACTGTGCCATCAACACACAATGGGGATAAGACATACACAGTGCAAATAAAAAGCAAGATAGGAAAATTAGTAAAATAAATCACTGCAGACAAGGCCAGCATTTAACCAGTAGAAAACGCAAGATTAAACAAATACGTTTTAAGCCGTGATTTAAAAGATTGAATAGAGTCAGACGCCCGAATGCCAATGGGAAGGTTGTTCCACAACTCTGGTGCGGCCAGGGCAAACGCTCGATCACCTCTAGACTTCAGCCGAGATCTAGGCTGCACCAACAGTAACTGTGAGGATGATCTTAAAGCCCTAGCAGGAACATATAAGCTTAAGAGTTCCTTAAGATAGCTCGGTGCTGTGTTATTAGTGATTTTAAAAGTAAACAGCAGAATTTTAAATTGGATACGGTATTTCACAGGAAACCAGTGCAAATCAGCTAGGACGGGAGTAATGTGGGCAAACTTCTTAGTTTTGGTTAGAATGCGTGCAGCAGCATTTTGGACTGTCTGTAATCTATGGAGGAGGGAGAGTGGAGTCCAAAATAGAGTGAATTGCAGTAATCCAGCCTCGAAGTTACAAAGGCATGGATGAGTTTTTCCAGGTCTTTATGCGGGATATACTGCCTGGCCTTAGAAATAAGGCGGAGTTGGTATAAACTGGATCTAACAACAGCAGACACTTGTCTATCAAGTTTAAATGAGCTGTCAAGTAACACGCCCAAATTCCTAACAGTGTCGGAAAAGGAGCTAGTGAGAAAACCAAAAGCATCACGAAGTTTGGCACGAAGGACGTCACTGCCAAAGACCACAATTTCAGTTTTCTTATCATTAAGGATAAGAGTATTTGCCAGGAGCCATTGCCTGACCTCACACATGCACTCTCGAAAACTATTCAAGGACAAAGCTAGGTCATCATTTAACTCAAAGTAGATCTGAATGTCATCAGCATAATAATGAAAAGCGATGTGATATTTCTCAAAGATAGCGCTTAATGGAAGCATGTACAATGAGAACAGAGTAGGGCCTAACACAGATCCCCGAGGGACACCACAACAGACAGGTACAGCGGAGGAAGAGGAAGTGGCCAAGTGAACCGAGGAGAGCCGATTGGACAAGTATGATTTAAACCAATCCAAGGCAACACCCTTGATGCCTACAGTGTGCTCAAGTCTCGCCAATAGGATTTTATGATCAACCATATCGAAAGCCGACGATAAATCCAATAGCACTAGGACCGAGGAGCGCCCATTGTCAGCTTTTAGTAGAAGGTCATTGAGAACTCGGAGCAGCGCTGACTCAGTGCTATGATGTGGTTTGAAGGCCGATTGGAATTTATCATTAATGCTATTCTCATCCAGGTAGGCCTGGAGTTGAAGCAACACTATCTTCTCAAGAATTTTGGCCAAGAACGGAAGCTTGGAAATCGGCCTATAGTTCGCATAATCATTATAATCGAGGTTCCTTTTTTTAAGAACAGGCTGAATTATAGCATGTTTAAAGGCTGATGGTACGCAACCAGAGAGCAAAGAAGAGTTCAAAAGGGACAATATACTAGGTCCAATTGCACTAAAACAGTCCTTAACTATACGAGATGGAAGAACATCATATACGAGATTAGTATTGTTCATTTGTTCAACCAGACGCTTAAGAGTAGGGAGTGAAACGGGTTCAAACTGATAGAAGGAAGAGGAACAGTCAGGGGTAAACGCAGGGCCTGTCATTAAAGGAAGAGCAGATTTAAGAGATGAGACTTTATCTAAAAAATAATTTAAAAATTGTTCGCAAAGAACCGTGGAGCACGGCAGCGGCATAGTGGGGCAGGGGTTGACCACAGAGTTAAAAATTTTAAATAAAATTCGAGGATTGTTACCATTGGTAGAGATAATTTTTGAAAGAAAAGCTGCTTTAGCCATTTTGGCAGCAGTTTGAAACTTCAAGCGACTAGTACGTAGGATGTCGTAAGATGCCTGGAGTTTATCTTTCCTCCACCTTCTCTCATCCCGCCGACACGCACGTCGTAGAGCGCGAACAGAGTCACTTAACCAACATTGTGAGTAAGTTCTGGGGCGCTTCATTTTAATAGGTGCCACAGTGTCGAGGATGGAGGAACATGTAGTTAACAGGGTATTGGCAAAATTCTCAACCATATGAGGGGTAAGACAATCTGACGTAATAGATGCAGAATACACAAAAGAAGCAGAGAATTTCACCACAGTATCAGCATTAACAGTACGCACATCACATAATAATGTTACATGTTATTATGTGATGTTACTGAAATCATCATGAATAACAGGAGTGGTGATTCCTGTAACTTTGTGTATATAATTTGGCATTTCTTACTGATGTAGGCCAAAAATAAATACATAAACTGAGCACCTGATGGCTTTGAACTTTTGTTGTCCATCTTCCATTGGTTTGAATTTTGCGCTCCAGTACAAACACAAATCCCCCAACCCGAGGATCAGCACAATTAACCTAACAGACCTACACCTTAGTTCACAGATTCACTTTGTCTAAGGTTGATTTCTGGGATTCCACACAACCCAGGATTCAGATCGTGAATCCATGATGGGCTTGGATTTACATCATTATAAATGAAATGTGCTCTACTTGGAAGCAGCCGGCCCCGCCCCTTTTGACGGCTTGTGTGAGACTTTAAATCATCAAACTGTAAATTATAAATTTAAATTGTTATTGATCCTTTACCCCGAGTCCTAAAGTGTAGATTTATTTTCTTACTCTTCTTATATTTATTGTTTGTTTACTTGCACCGCTGTAACTGCAGCCTCGTCGTCTCGTCTCTCTATATGCTGGACTGTCTGTAGCGGAGATGACAATAAAGTTTACTTTGACTTCAGCAGCGCGCAGGCGCACCGAGGGCTCTCGCGCTCACTTTATAGAATTTAGAAAAAACATGGGTGCAGATTATAAGTCTGTATCATAATATCTGTTTGTTGTTTTTATTTTGTTTTGCGAGTTGGTTATTAGATGCCGCTCCAGCCAGCCAGAGACTCCCCGCCGCCCCGCCCTCTCCTCCCTGTGCCGCCAGCAGCAGGCGCACCTCGCAAACGGAGGGCGCCCTTACTCCCAGCAAATGGCTGATAGAAAACCGATCGGTGCCTACGAATTTCCCAATATGCGCTGGCATGACGTCGGGGAAGCATGGGTACGACCGATTATTTTATTTTTTTCTTGCCCGTGATGCCCCCCCCACCACGATGCATTCTATTGGTTTGCACACTTACACACACCCAGCTGTGGTTTCCTGTTTTGCTGGACTCTGGAGAGCCCCGCCTTTAACGCTCTTCTCTCACAGAGAGCAACAGAAAACTTGGAAAAACTCCAGATTGACTGAACTCAGTTCAAAGTTACCTTGACACCTTTAGATGTGAGACGTAGTGATGGTCCGCTTGAAGCTGACGCTCCGGTGCGTGTGTCAGAAAGATCAACGCGCTGCTTCAGAAGCACCGTGTCGAGGCTTGATTCGTTTGGCCAGAGTCACGTGATCAGTGACGTCTGAAGCTTCGTTTAGAACGTACCTTTTTTTAAATCGAACTTTATTGAAACACAATGAGTATACAACATACAAACAGATGAAGTTTACAAAAGAACAGAACATGAACATACAGAACCAGGAGTAAAAAAATGATGATATGAGTAGGCGAAAAAAATCAACATATAAATATTGTTCTGAGAGGCTTTTTGTTGGTTGAGTCTGAAATTGATTGTATGTACAATTCATATCCTTATAAAACGGCAGAAATATGGTGTTTTATTAATAAACTTACATTTATGGATATAAAATAGCTAAAAGTATTAACAAATATTTTATAAAAAAACATTTATCATTCTTCCTGGGGAACTTAAAGAAAAAGAATAAAACATTTTCCCATCGTAAAGAAAACTCCCTTAAAATATGGACAATAACAAAACTGCTAAATTCTTCCAGAATCTCTGTGTAGAGGAACCAAAAGAGATGTGCCACAGTTTCTGGATGATCCCCACAGAAAGTTCAATTAGTATTTATGTCTCTTTTAAATGTTACCATATAGTGACTGGCTGGGTCACATTTATGAAGAATTTTATATGAGATTTCCTTCACCTTGTTCACAATTAGATATTTATGGGATCATCCAGACTGTCTTCCAGGTGATATCTGGAACATGTCGGTTCCAGTAAGATATTCTATATATGGGAGAGACATGATATCTTCTTGGAATAAACTACGTATTCTCTTATTGCTGTTACCAAGTTCCTGTGAAAAGCAGATTTTTCCCACTGCTGACTCAGCTGGATCAGGGAGAGTGACTGAGGCAGATATTGAGCTGTCAGTGTTTTTATATAACATTAAAGTCCCTGAGGGTATGGCACCAAGCACCATTGAGAATTCCCCAACACTGACGGGAAAATTATATAGTGTAAGGAATTCATTGTAAGTAAGTAGTACTCCCTCGTTAAATTTTAAAACTTAGTAGCGGCCGCCATTGTTGGCAGCTGAAATTTGGCTGGGCCGCGCTATGAATTCTGGGATATGGTGGGCCACGAAGGACACACCCGACCCATCCTTCAAGCTCGGGGGAATGAAGGACGCATTTGAAGGAGTCGAGGAATCGGGACAGCCGTCGTCGCCTGGCTGTGACGTCATCGGCCTTCAAATGCGGCCTCCGGAGGATGCAGCCGACGTTTTGGGACACAGCTTGTGTGTCTTTGTTGGTCATGTGACCTCCCAGGGACTACACATGGAAACGAGCAGTTTAGCTCAAATCTGGCAGGTTTCCATCGTCTGTTTTTGTCCTGATGTCCATGAACATGAACACTGTCCCTGTCAAACACGTCCAGATAATCTGATCCAGTGTTGTTCTTCTTCTGTGGTGTTTGTGATGGAGCAGCAGCTGCTGATCCTGATGTCCTCCACCAAGGGGGCAGCAAATTCAGCTGACTGTCATCATTTATTAAAAAGATGTAACAATGTGACATAATGCAATATAATAGTGTCAGTTACACATTGTGGGTTGCACTGTGGCCAGAATGGACATTACCTCCTGCCTAATGGAAGCTGTCAGCCATCCTGCAACCATGAATTAGATAAGCAGAAGTGAAGGGATTGTTAACAACAATTTAATAATAAAATGTAATGTGATAGTTGCACTTTATTAGCTCCCCACAATCGTATGAATAATAACCATGAATGCACTGCATGCTCATAGCAAGTTCTTTAGGTTTAAAGTGAGATCCTGCTTTAAAGGGCGCTTCATCTGCTGGGAATGACATGTTTCTTCTAGTATGTAAGGCTCAGCCCATCTTACTGGGACTTACTTTTGTAGATCCACATGCTCTAAACCTGCTGCTCCATGATTGGTGCAGAAGCTTTAAGCTACTATTAACAAATAATAACCATGGACTTAGTTGTTACTACAATAACTTATCATTGAGCAACTTTTAATTTTACTTGTAAAACTATGCAAGTAGAATTGAATGGGGCACAGTGAGCTGAGCACAGGCCCACTCTGTGACACTCAGAGGTTTGTGGATATCATACTGAGAGTATTGGACACAGTGCAGCCAGCTTGCAGCCACTTTCCCACCACTTTAGCACAATGTTTACATGAGACTCAGCCACACTAATGTTCCTGGGCAGACATGTGGTGCAGCATGGCTGATGGCACTGTACCTGCAGCTGTCATGGACAAGAACCACTCAATACCTCACCCAAGCCAAGCCTGTGCTGATGTTGTGATCTGAGACCGAGACACTAACCCAGGATCATGATATGATGTTGTGAGAGTTTCACTAAGAATTAGCTCTGATTACAAGATTTCAATCTATCGTAACTCTAATTTGTATTTACTTCAGTTTGTTCATCTTGGAGCTGTGTGCAGCTGAGGACAGTCTTATTATTACCAGGTGAGGATATGTAACAGCCACAGTCTGTAGAGATGATGTCACCATGGAGTGGTGATGTCACTGGAGCTGCCAATATGTGCTCCAGCCAAAGCTACACCAGAGGGTTGTGCTGTGTAACAGGTTGGTGCAGGTGGTGTTATCTACATTTGAACATTAGGCAACAGTCTCATGAAGACACTTTCTATTGTTCACTAAAGACCAACAATAACAGAGACAAAGGGAGAGCAGCAGAACTAGTGCTAACAATTAGCACTGCTAGCCTGCCCACCAACACCAGCTAATGTTCTAAAAACGATGATCAATGATTTTGCTGTAACGGCTCCAGCTGTCTGTGTCAGGGACACGTTGGAGATGAAGTGAGTGATCCAGTGACAAAGGTTTGGAAAGCTGCAGTCAGCTGAGACTAAAGGAGTCACCTGACCGAGAGACCAAATGTTTCACTGAGAACGTCCAGATGAACAGAATCAACCTTTGGGATAATCTGTTCCACACATCCATGTTTCACTTACTGCATTATATTTCCTCATTGCTGTGCACACAGGCCTGTGGCTTATAACCAACTCCAAGTTCAGACTCAGAGGCTGCTGAAGCTGTTTTCTGGAACAGAGACGTGTTGGATATAAAAGCAACTCTTCTTTATGTGTCAGCACTGAGGAAAGGAGCAGCTTCGTTTCTAAGTGTATGAAGGACTGTAGCAGTGTGTGTGAGAGCTTTATTTCACAGACAGAACCATGTCAAAAACACAAGTTCAGGTAAAAACAATACAAAATCAAAGAGTCTGATCAGAAGGATTAAACAGAGGAGTGTGGGACTGTTTTTAACAGACAGCAGGTTAAGCCAGGCTGGAGGAGTAAACTGAGCCTCGGTGTGAGCAGCAGTGTGTTTGACAGGAAGCTGAGATAAACAGTCTGGAGCCCATTTAGTGCTTCATATGAAAGTGTGAGGATTTGAAAGCAAATCTAAAATCAAGCAGGAGTCAGTGTGAGAATGATTTGTGCTTTTCCTCAGTCAGATGCTGGGAGTTTCAGTTCATCCATGTTCAGCGTGCTGTGCTTTGTGTAACAGGAGAATATGACAGTATAAATCAAGTCTTCATGTCACTGAAAGCCTCCACAGTCTGCTATGGAGGTGCATCAGTTTGGATTTACAAGAAGAACATTTCTTAAACCTGCCACAAGATGGCGCTCCAACAGAAGGGATGTCCACAGTGTAACACAGACACACACATACTGTGTGAATGTGTGAGTGAATGGGCTTTCAACACAAGGCTTCTGCTGCTACCTTTAATGACATAATTAGCTAACAAGAACAAACTGTTAATTACCACCAAAGAACGGCTCCAGATTTTAGCTGCTGACCATTTTGTGAAACGTTGATTACATCAGCTTATTGTTGATTTTTCAACCTTAATATCAGCTGCTTTAAAGGAGCCTGGTTCTCTGGCAGTAACACTTTTCTTCACTAGATGCAGTGCAGGCACAGTCTGTGTTTCTAAACTACACACTAATGTTCATTGTTGTGCAGCTAAATCCTCCCTCTGGATGGGAAGAATCCCTGTCAGGCTTCAAACACCTGGCTTGGTGTTCTGGAGCTAATGTGTCACCTGTGAGGACTCTGAGATGAACACACAGCAGACACTTCAGTTCTCCGTCTGTGTGTCCTCAGTTTCCCAGCATGCCTTGGCTGTGGTGGTGGAGGTGAATGAGGGGGAACATGCTGCTCTGTCAGCACTCAGGTTTCATACCTGGTGATCTCAGAGGACAAAGCGGCGTTACAGCAGCGCACGTTGATGAGACCTGATGCTCTGAACAGTTCAGACTTCAGCCTCACTCTGAGAAAACAAACGACTGACTGTCAGCAGCAACTACACCTGCTCCATCAGTGACGGAGAGAAGAACTGAGACTGAGAGACATACAGCTGCAGGTCAAAGGTCAGAAACGCCCGCTCTTTGTACGGGTCAGGAGTTAGTACTGCAGAGGTCAGAGGTCAGCTTGCTGACAAACCATTTGAAACAGTTTGGAGCTAAAAGCACAACAGCAGAGGAAAGAAGAGACACTGCAGAGATGATGCAAAATATTGTGTTTTGTTCTCAGCTGTCAAAAAGTGTAACACACGTGTTCCAGCACAGCCTTTGTGTACTTTCACTTCTCCATACTGTCCATTGGAAATCCTGTTTGTTCCTTTTTGATTTCAGTCCATGTGTCCAAAGCAAACTTCTGTCCCACACTTTCTCTGCTGACTCTTCACCGATGCTCAGATGATCTCAGATGATTTCACCAGAACTCATCAAAATTCGGGCTCCACAGAAACCCAGACGTCACTAAACAAGCGTAACAAGCAAAGTGAAAACTGGTCGTTCAGCTTTATTGACCAAAGATAAGCTCACATGTCACCTCATGACACAGACACTTATTTCCACAGCATGCACGAGGACTGACAATAAGTGTCTATAAAGCCACTTCTATCTGCCACACCTGTGCTTCTGTCATGGTTGCTCTCCTCTCACTCTGTCATTTATCCACAGTCTGCCTCCCTCTGCTCCGTCAGCTGACGTCCTCTCTACACCACCTGCTGTGTTTTATCCTGCAAAAACACATTTAAGAAGCGTTGCACCGAGTAACGGGAGGAACTGCTATAAAATCCATTTAAAGGAGGTGGTGCTGAGTGCTGTGACTGGGGTCCCACCACTGACATCACGGGTGGAGGACATGTTGGAAAACTGCTACAAAGTGCTGTGCAGCCAGCAGAGCTTACAGTCTGTCCTGTGTGTCATACAGGCTCTCACACTTAGTGTTTCTGTCACACATTGAAGAGAAGTTTGTGTTGTTCACAGTTGTGCTTGTACTGAGTGACAGCTGACATGACCTAACAGGAATAATGTGTCTGTGCTGAATGAGAAGTAACACACAATGAAGTCTTGATGCATCTCAATCATCCAGGAAAGTGAGTCTGTTGCTTCTGTTCATCTGGACGCAGCGTTTTGTGGGAGAAACGTGTCGTCATCATCAGGTGACGTCTTCAGTCTCAGCTGCAGGTTTCAGTCTTACAAACAGGACATTTGCATAAAGACTGAAAGCAGCTGCAGGAACGATGGGCTGTGAGCTCCGTTCCTTCATCTTAATTATGCAGATTCTCAGGACCATTGATCAACAACCACTGATCCATGTCCATGAGTCCCATTCACAGAGATGTGTGAATGGCTGCAGTCACAGCATGTAAGATGGAAATAAATGAGAAGTATTTAGCTGAAGTGGATTTGATTTATGTTACTTCTTTTTTAACTTGTAGTTCTACATTGGAAGATTATTGTGATATTGAAATATAAAAATACATTTATATTCTATTATTTTCTCAAAATAAGCGTCACACTCGTGGAAGCCGGTGTAGCCGCCGAAACGCCTGCATTTATGGAGACTTTCAGCCCCAGGTAGGCCAGTTATGGATCTTGGGATCCACATTATGTCAGCAGCTGTTCTCCACCGTGAACTGTGTTCAAACAAACACGCTCACGCCTCACAGACGACAGCTTACAGTCTGTAGAGATAAAGTGACTTCGTACAGCCCCGACCTGCAGACGCTGTGCGCAGAGGTTCAGGAGCAGAAGTCCCGTTGTAAACATATCACGGCAGACCCGACGATGTTTGCATGAACGCGCTTTTCAGCATCTCTTTATTGACCACTTTACACACACGGTTGCTGTGCGCACACAGCCGGCTGTAGCTTTGCAGCTCACAGCCCGACACAGACCAACAACAGCAGAGAGAGCACAGACGTTAAGGCGTGATTGCGGGTGCCGCTCAGGTGCGTCCGCCTCCCCTGCAGCGGCGCTGCAGACCACTCCCACCACACGCAGTAACCAGGTAAAATACATACTTGGGCAGAATTTTGCAAATATCTATTTTTCATTTTGTAGCAGCATAGAGCTTTTTTCCAATTATTTTTTAAAAGTCAGGTCAAGGCTCCAAAAGCCCAAAGGCGATATAACAGTTTGTGTTTGCTACATGGATCATTGTAGTTCAGCTTTCCTTTGTTATATTTCTTTAAGAGCTCAAAATGTGTTCATTACATAAATCAAATGTAATTTTCTCTGTAGTTTCTTAGTGCTACCATCCAGCCACAACTTCTGAGAGACAAGCTGGAGCTATTGGGAGAGGACCACCACATGTCCCAGTGGATACTGGACTACCACACAGAACGTCCACAGTATGTGAGGACACAGGGCTGTGTCTCTGATACGCTGGTCTGCAGTACGGGGGCCCCACAGGGAACTGTGCTGTCACCGTTCCTCTTCACCCTCTACACTGCAGACTTCTCCATCAACTCCCCACGCTGCCACCTACAGAAGTTCTCTGACGACTCTGCGATAGTCGCCTCATCACAGGTGAGGACGACTCAGAGTACAGACAGTGGACTCTGGACTTTGTTGACTGGTGTCAGCAGAACCACCTGCTGATCAACGCCGGGAAAACCAAGGAGTTGGTGGTGGACTTCCGGAGACGCAGACCCACCACACTGACAGCGGTGAACATCCAGGGAGTGGACATTGAGATAGTGGACTCTTATAGGTACCTGGGTGTTCACCTGAATAATAAACTGGACTGGAGCCACAACACAGGAAGGGTCAGAGCAGACTCCACCTGCTGAGGCGGCTGAGGTCATTTGGAGTCCAGGGAGCGCTTTTAAAGACCTTCTATGACTCTGTGGTGGCATCTGTCATTTTTTACAGTGTGGTATGTTGGAGCAGCAGCTTATCGACAGCTGAGAGGAAGAGGCTGGA
This sequence comes from Maylandia zebra, assembly GCF_041146795.1. NCBI lineage: Eukaryota > Metazoa > Chordata > Actinopteri > Cichliformes > Cichlidae > Maylandia > Maylandia zebra. The sequence continues at coordinate 4,600,723 of NW_027490041.1, forward strand.
TAAACTCATCAGGAAGGCCAGCTCTGTTCTGGGATGCACCCTGGACCCAGTGCAGGTGGTGGGAGACAGAAGGACTCTGGCTAAAATAACATCTCTGATGGACAGAGTCTCCCAGCCCATGCATGTAAATGTTGCTAAACTGCAGAGCTGCTTCAGTGACAGACTGCTGCATCCTCGATGCATGAAGGAGTGTTTCCACAGGTCCTTCCTCCCTGCAGCTGTCAGACTGTATGATCAGAACTGCTCCCAACTAACACAGATGTTTACATCTGCGCTGTAACTGCAATAAGTTAGTTAATTAACCAATTCGCACTACAACCTGGTTTGCCTCTTACCTGTAGTTATTTTTATTTAATTTAATAACTGTACAGTACTCTCTGTTTATAGTAACCATTGTCCTTGATGTAAATATGTAAGAAAAATTGTGTATGTTTCTGTTCTGTGTCCTGTGTACTGTTTGTTTGTATATGTGTCTTTTTGGCTGCTGTTACAACCAAATTTCCCCTTGTGGGACAATTAAAGGATTATTCTATTCTATTCTATTCTATTCTATTGTGCATGGTGTGTTTAAATTCAGTTTAAATTCAGGGACATGGAGCCCCTGTTGATCCTCTACCTAATCACACGAGCCAAGGTGTGAAAACGGGTGTGGGTCTCAATCAGCCAAGGTTTTGGGTGAACCCATTGTGAGATCTAGCCCCACCCCATCATGTGATTTCCTGTGATCAAATGTCCCAGGATGTGAGTGGGCGTTAAGACGTCCATGTCCCTCTTCAAGCAACTTAAAGAAGTCCAGACGCTTTTCTTTCCAAGCTCCTTCAACAACATCATTCATAGAACAGCTTCCAGCTTCTTTTGCTCGGCTACAGTTTGGATGGATTTGCATTTAAAGATGCAACAAGACTAAAATGGTTAGGGTCAGGAGGTCAAAGGTCAGAGCTCCTGTGGGTCTGAGGGCGGCCTCACGCTGGAGAAGGATGAAGGAGTCTGACCTGAGCCAGTGTTTGACATGAACACATCAGCACTGCTGTCAGTGAGCCTAACGACAGCCGTTAGCATCATTTCAGTGTTTCAGTCATAAAAACACTTCCTGTCTCTGTGGTGGTTACAGTGACATCATGCAGTTTGTGCTTTGACCTCCAGAGGGCGACAAATCAGCACAGACAGAGAGCTCCATTCAAACTTTGCTGCCATCAGGAATAATTCTTCAAATATCATCATCAGTGTTTGAGCAGTTATGATATCAGGGACAATCTAGACATGTGTGACAATACTGAACATGTCACATGACACACCTCAAACATCATGTGATCCACTCTCAGTCTGCACTTTCATTCATGACTTCAACAGGTTGAAATGAGCTTTGAAGAAACATTCAGTGAAATAAATCTTTCATGGATTCATGTGAGCAGCAGATGAACTTTGTACCAACAACATCTTCAATAACAGAGTCTGAATGAAGCTCAGGTGTTGATGCTGCTCACTGATTGGACGCTTGCTTTCAGCTCTGCTCTCAGTCTTTACTGCACAGGTGAAGGTAGAAAGTGTGACTGGATCTATAGACTGGAAACAGAGAAACATGCTGAACATTTGAAGCTTTGCAGCAGAAATGTTCATGTTACAAATACAGCAGAGCTGATCTGGGATCAGTGTGTTCACACCTGCAGCTACAACAAGGTTTCATGTCTCCACACGTCAGCATGTGAACTTTACTCTGACTCAGTCTGAGCAGTCAGACGGCATATTTTTAAAGTTAACACATCAGCACACACAGAGCTGAGCCCCTCCCACCTGTGCTGAGTTTCAGGTGGAGTCCCGCCTCCTTCCAGGAAGCAGCTCACCTGTGTGTCCGTGTTTAGTGTCCAGGTGTGGAGTGGAGCTTGTTGTTGGTGTGTGAAGAAACTGTAAGTTTGCTTTGTTTCCTCCTTTAACAGTTTGTCTTTAGGAACTTTACTGTTTGTTCAGCTCGTGTTTGATTTCTTCACACAACAAACTGTGTGTGTTTGTATTTCCGGTCTCTCCATTAAAGTCAGTGTGTAATGTTTCCTGGCTAACATCAGCTGTGTGCAGCTTAGTTCAGCACAAATCTGCCGCTCCATAGTTCACGGTAACGGACTCACAGCTGGACCAACGAGGCCGAGTGTGTCCGCCACTCTGAGCTACGTTCGTGTTTGTGTACTTGTAGTTTGTACTTTGAGTTCACTCAGAGCCCACAGAGGACGCAGCGTACGTGATGACGTCACAGCCCTTTACCTCCTTTACTGTCACTGTGATTAATATTTACACACGAGACACCTGCAGAGCTCTGACGCTGAGCTAGCACACAGCATGCTAACGCTAAGCTAACGCTAAGCTAACACTAAGCTAACACTAAGAGTTCTTACAGACACGAGTTAAAAAGCTGCTTTTAGTTTGTGATCAGAGTCCAGGACTGAGAGCAGCAGCAGAGCTGATGGATGATGAATTCCTGGATGGAAGAAGCTTCTCATTAGCAGTGAATCAGTGTGTGTGCAGTTCTCTGCAAACTCAGCAGCAAGAATTAGTGTGAAGCTTTAACTCTGCTGATCCTCTTTGAATCCTGGATCAGCTGAAATGTTTAAAATGTTGTTCACACGTGTTGGACTGACTGAAGCTTCCAGTCACAGTGAATCAGTGTGTGTCAGTGAATGCATCGTGTGTGCTTCAGGCTCCATCTAGTGGACTGATAGCAGAGCAGCTGATGGCAGCTTCCTCTGCCTCACACTGCTGTCTGACTGCATCCAGCTGACACTGAGATGAAGCAGGAAAGAAGCAGCTGATATTTGGACAGCACACATGATGAAAGGAGGATTTCAGCTGATGTGCACATGAATGATTTGTGTTTCCTCTGCAGGTAGAAAGTGTGTGTGAGCTGATGTGAATTGAGCAGCATGGATCAGTGTGAGGACAGAGAGGAGGGAGCCCCTCCCTCTAAAAGCACTCTGTGTGGGGAACATGAGAGCCAGACCAAAGCGCAGAGGTGAGATGACCATCTCTAACTGTCCATGACTCTTCTCCATGTCACAGCTCAGCACTCACATCACTGCTACATCATTATTCACAGGAAGAAACAAGGAACTAAACGTAAACATGAACCTGAAGCCAGCTCTGTGTCCTTAAGGAGTGACTGGTCTGAAGAGCGCTACATTCATTTTAAAGTCCAGCCTGTGTCTGCTGCAGAGAGGTGAGCTGTTAGCAACATGAACTCTTTGATTTAACTGCTTGATGTTGTTGGATATAAACTACAAACACGTCGTTCCCTCAGTCCCATTTAAACTGTCTTTTAAAACAAGCCTTTGGTTTCTAAACAACTGAAAACCCACTTCAGCAAACAGGAAGTGATCAGAGCGTCCGTCCACTTCCTGTCAGGCCCTGCAAACATTTCATATTCAAGAAAAGTAGTTGACATCTCACATTTTTACTCCACCACATTCAACCATTTTGACATTTTACAGCATGAAACTCTTGTCACATGACTCCTGTTATGTTATAGAGTCATGTGACCACCAGGGAGGGATTTGTATGGATGAAACACATTCAAATCAATCTGATTCATCAATGGAAACATTTTTGGTGTAAATGCAGCAACACTGAAAACGCTGAAGATAAAAACACAACAGATGAAATATGAACAAATCGAGGCTTTGAATACACGTGTGTGTGTTTGAGACACAGAGATAAATGGATTGTGTGTCTGTCCTATTGCTGCGTGAGGGTTTTATTGTAGATTTTGTGCGTGTACACTTTTGACCACGAAGGTGTTGAAAGGGCGTAAAACAGTTGGAGGCACCAGAGTGAACACTAGTGCTGTCAGTAGATTAAAACATGACTAATTAATGACACAATCTTCTGTCATTAATCCTGATTAATCACAATTACTTGATCAATAGCTGCAGTTACATTTTTCAACTTTATATTTAAGCCTGTAACAGACGTTTACACCATATAATGAAGTCAATGCAGAATAAACACAAAGAATGTTAAACGCTTCAATTCAAAGAGACTTTGAATAGTTTTCAGTCTTTAACTCAGCTTCTCTGCTGTAAATACAACTTTGGAACAAACATATATACTAAAAGCTAAGTGTGCACTAATATATAATAATATATAATCTATATTACTGCTGTTAATGAAAATGTTTAATCAGACTCATCACAGGGTTACTGTGGATTCATTTGGATTAATCACCATTAAACATCATTTTTAATGTAAACGAATCAAAGTTCATTTCATGAGCAAACAGACTCGAGAGAAAAGGGCAAATTTACACACTTAACATGTTTATTGAACATGTAAACATTGATTAACCTCCTGAATGAGCCGACCCCCCCAGGGACAGTCCTGCATGCTAATGATGGGCTCTGCTCTGTACCTGCAGGATTCTGTCAGCCACAAACTCCTCAGCTGATCCTGAATCTGAGCCCATCTGTCAAACCATCATTTTCTTCACAGGTCTGTGGAGGTGGCACTGATCCTGCAGCAGTCTAACACTCTCTGTCACTCTTCTTCAAGTCTTTGACACGAGGAACCAAAACTATGTTATTAACAACACTAACAGGTCTGCAGTTTGTCCACTTGGCAGTTGTGTCATCGGTGCTTTGCATTGTTGTGATATTTTAAGCTGGAAGTGCTTCGGTGAAAAGAAAATTCCTTCTGTCACGATGTGCAGAATCCTTCATGTTGGTCGTTGTTATTTTTTTGAAACATTTCAGGGATTTTGAGTCGTTCTGCTCTCCAGATGTGTCGTGTTAAAGGTTTTTATCATGTTAATCATGATAACAGATGAACCCCTAACCCTAACCCTACATGTTAATGTTGACAGCACTGGTAAATCCTTTTTAATGTTCTTCTGTCAGATCATTGATTAGACTCGACTCCAAATACGAGACTCGGAAAACTCAAATGAAAACTCAAATCAAAGCAATGAGAAAAGGACTTCTTGTGTTAGAATGAAAACATATGGAAGTGGTCAGGTTTCAAACAGTCGATGAATCTACTGCACAGTTACATTCAGGGACCTTTGGCCTCCTGAGAGCATTAGTTGATGGTTCATCACAGTTTTCTCAAAGTTTCCTCTGAGCTTCTGCAGCATCATCACTTCCATCACTGATGAAAGAAAGTTCATAGAAAACAGAAAATATATCTTCAGAATCTGAGAGTCTAAAACTTGACAGACTTGATTCAGATGAAGTTATTTGAGCAGAAACTCCTGGATCTTTATCCTGTGTTGATCTAATCCTTCATGGTTCTTCCACAGAGTGGACCAGCAGAGCTCAGAGGTTCCCAGTGGTCAGTCTGCCCAGCAGCATCAAACACAGCTGGACTCCATATTTATGGTCTGTACATGTACAACAACTACTTTAATATTAATAATAATGCATTTATTTATAGGTCCCTTTCAGAACACCAAGGACTCTGTGGACTAAATGACCAAAAGAAACAAACTTTGAAATCAGACGGTGCAAATGTGATCACAGGGAAACGTTTTAAACATCGAGGCTTTAAACAGAAACCAAAGTGAAACAGTTTGTAGTCGAGATCAGTGGGAATGAAGCTGAATAACTGTTTCTTCAATAACTTTGAGCTCTTAAAAAAGAAAAACTAGCTGAAAGTCTGGCTGCTCTTATGAAAAGTACAGAGAAATTATGGGTCGCTCAACACTTGTGTACATGCAGGTGCATGAAAGGGGCGTGTTTATATTGAAAGTAGTAGAGAAAGTAAACCCCACGGGAAGGAGGAGGACTCTCAGCGGCTTCCAGCTCATATTCAGACATTTGACTTCTCACTGAAAGCAGCAAGTTTGAGTGTCTGTACCTTAGTTAGAAGAGATAACATGGTCATAGTAATTAGAGTTGATTGAGCAATGCTGTCCTTGTAATGTAGTTTATGATTTTTATACATCTTTTTATGGACAAGTCCAGTTTTTCTGTAGAGCCTCTCAAGTTGGTGACAGCAGCAGTGGAAGTTCACGTGTAAACCAGAGCAGCAAATCAGGTCCAAATGTGTTGTTCACAGTGAGTGGGATCATCATTGGCTGCTATGTTAACCTCCTGCAGCAGGATGTGTTTGGTCAGAGAATGGATAGATCACTAAGTCATTGTTGAGTTTAGGGAGACAGTAGACAGTTGGAGGAGGTTCAGCCAGTTGACACACAGTAGATAAAATAACTGAAGGCAGGAGCAGACACCTGTATGACTTTCCACCTCTCACATAGATTATTGTCCCTGGGCAGCGCCACAGGGCTGGTAGATGTAAACAAAGCTGGAGGAGAGGATTTATTCATCTGAGAAAAGTCACAGAGTTGTGTCTTGATGCTCAATCATCCAGGTACGTAAATCCCAAAAAGCTTGATTCTGTTCATCTGGATGTTTTCAGTGGGAGAAACGTTTCATCATCATCAGGTGACTTCTTCAGTCTCAGCTGACTGCAGGTTTCAATCTTATAAACAGGACATTTGTATGACTGAAACCAGCCCACTGAAGGAACAATGGGCTGGGAGGTCAGTTCATTGATCATTGGTACGCATATTGTCAGGACCATTGATCAATGGTTGTTGATCAATGGTCATGAGTCCAGTTCACAGAGAGCTGGGGAATGGCTGCAATCACAGCATGTAAGATGGTGACAGTTGTACCCTTAGGCCCCTCCTCCATTCAGAGATGGTCTTTCCTTTTCACATAAATGGCCTCCTTGACTCCGCCCTCAAACCAGCGTTCACATTTACTCAGGACCTTCTTGATGTGAAGTTCTTCTGCTTCCCTGGCTGCTGTGTCTGTGGGGATGGTGTTTGTTCTGTGTTGTAGTGTCCTGATGACGCCCAGTTTGTGCCCCAGTGGATGATGAGAGTCAAACCTTAAATACTGATCTGTATGTGTAAACAGAGTGAACCTTTAAGACCAGTTGTCTGTACGATCAACTCAGTCACCTGAAACATCTCCAAGTTTCTGGCTTTGATCATCAACCTGTTGGTAGTTCAGCTCTGAACACCAGTGAAATGTTTCTCCCACTGAAATCGCTGCATTCATATGAACAGAATCAACGTTTTGGGATCATGGAGTTGTGGACAAAGTCTCAGTTAATCAGATAAAGTCAAACCTATAATTGGTAAAGAGTTCGTGGATGATATGCCCCTTGATGGTAAAGAAGTGGATGTTGTGTGGACTAAAGTTCAGAGTGGTGGGTCATTCATAAATATTCTGTTCCAGCTGCTGGAGGACAACATCATCACTTTTGTGAAGAACGAGCTGAAGAAGATCCAGAAGGCTCTGAATCCAAATAAGCCCCAGTGCTTGGAGTTTCAGAGGGAGGATGATGAGCAGAGGAGAAACAGCAGAGACGCATTTGTGAAGATCACAGTGGACTTCCTGAGGAGAATGAAGCAGGAGGAGCTGGCTGACCGTCTGCAGAGACGTAAGAGGATTTATCTAAAGATTTAAGCTGCTGGATAAATGAGACACTTGTGACACCAGTGTGTTCAGTCATTTCTCAGTGGGTCAGAAATTGTCATCAGCATTTTGTAAAATATGATTGTTAAAGTTGTATTTTTATTATTATTATTCAGAACTTCCAGCTGCTGTTTGTCATCGTAAACTTAAGTCTAAGCTGAAGAAGAAGTTCCAGTGTGTGTTTGAGGGCATCGCTAAAGCAGGAAACCCAACCCTCCTGAATCAGATCTACACAGAGCTCTACATCACAGAGGGAGGGACTGCAGAGGTCAATGACGAACATGAGGTCAGACAGATTGAAACAGCATCCAGGAAACCAGACAGACCAGAAACAACCATCAGACAAGAAGACATCTTTAAAGCCTCACCTGGAAGAGATGAACCAATCAGAACAGTGCTGACAAAGGGAGTGGCTGGCATTGGGAAAACAGTCTTAACACAGAAATACAGCCTGGACTGGGCTGAAGACGAAGCCAACCAGGACATCCAGTTCATATTTCCATTCACTTTCAGAGAGCTGAATGTGCTGAAAGAGGAAAAGTTCAGCTTGGTGGGACTTGTTCATCACTTCTTTACTGAAACCAAGGAAGCAGGAATCTGCAGCTTTGAAGACTTCCAGGTTGTGTTCATCTTTGATGGTCTGGATGAGTGTCGACTTCCTCTGGACTTCCACAAAACTACAATCCTAACTGACCCTAGAAAGTCCACCTCAGTGGATGTGCTGCTGATAAACCTCATCAGGGGGAAACTGCTTCCCTCTGCTCGCCTCTGGATAACCACACGACCTGCAGCAGCCAATCAGATCCCTCCTGACTGTGTTGGCATGGTGACAGAGGTCAGAGGGTTCACTGACCCACAGAAGGAGGAGTACTTCAGGAAGAGATTCAGAGATGAGGAGCAGGCCAGCAGGATCATCTCCCACATCAAGACATCACGAAGCCTCCACATCATGTGTCACATCCCAGTCTTCTGCTGGATCACTGCTACAGTTCTGGAGGATGTGCTGGAAACCAGAGAGGGAGGACAGCTGCCCAAGACCCTGACTGAGATGTACATCCACTTCCTGGTGGTTCAGGCCAAAGTGAAGAAGGTCAAGTATGATGGAGGAGCTGAGACAGATCCACACTGGAGTCCTGAGAGCAGGAAGATGATGGAGTCTCTGGGAAAACTGGCTTTTGATCAGCTGCAGAAAGGAAACCTGATCTTCTATGAATCAGACCTGACAGAGTGTGGCATCGATATCAGAGCAGCCTCAGTGTACTCAGGAGTGTTCACACAGATCTTTAAAGAGGAGAGAGGACTGTACCAGGACAAGGTGTTCTGCTTCATCCATCTGAGTGTTCAGGAGTTTCTGGCTGCTCTTCATGTCCATCTGACCTTCATCAACTCTGGACTCAATCTGCTGGAACAACAGCAAACAACCTCCCAGAAGTCTGAAACAGGAGATTCTGCAGAGAAACACTTCTACCAGAGTGCTGTGAACAAGGCCTTACAGAGTTCAAATGGACACCTGGACTTGTTCCTCCGCTTCCTCCTGGGTCTTTCCCTGCAGACCAATCAGACTCTCTTACGAGCCCTGATGACACAGACAGGAAGTAACTCACAGACCAATCAGGAAACAGTCCAGTACATCAAGTGGAAGCTCAGTAAGAATCTGTCTGCAGAGAAAAGCATCAATCTGATCCACTGTCTGAATGAACTGAATGATCGTTCTCTAGTGGAGGAGATCCAACAATACAGGACTTCAGGAAGTCTCTCCACAGGTAAACTGTCTCCTGCTCAGTGCTCAGCTCTGACCTTCATCTTACTGTCATCAGAAGAAGATCTGGATGAGTTTGACTTCAAGAAATACTCTGCTTCAGAGGAGGCTCTTCTGAGAATGCTGCCATGTCTCTGAGTATTGCACACCTTGTGCTTTTGGGCACTCCAGTGATGTTGCAGCTCCAAAATATGGCCATTTCCTTTATACGCACCTTTAACAGGAAGAGTTTTATACAGCTAGTGTTTAAAATCCAGTGTTATTCACAATACACAGGTAATGAGCATGATTATTGAATTACTAAAATTTTCTAAAATAATTGTTTTAGTTAATATTGTATGATAGTGTACACAGAATTATTAGCTCAGTAGGCAGAGTGGTCGCCCCATGATCATAAGGTCAGGGGTCGAATCCACCGAATAGCTACCTTGTGGTACCCCTGAGCAAGGTACCATCAAGGTACCAATCATGTGCACTGGACTGGTAGCACTCATAGTCTCATAGGTTTAAATAAATTTTTTTTAAAAAGGGTTCAACATATAAACAAATTTAATTTGATCACATATATTGTTTGTTTTTTTCCTTTCTCTCACAGACTGAGCAGCTGTAACGTCTCAGACAAAGGCTGTGAAAATTTGCTGTCAGTGGTCAGCTCCCAGTCCTGTAGTCTGAGAGAGCTGGACCTGAGTACCAACAGCCTGAAGGCTTCAGCAGTAAAGCTTCTGTCTGCTGCAGTGGAGAGTCCACATGCCAAACTGAATGTTCTGAGGTCAGATCAATTTGTATTCTGTTTAGTTCTGTTTGTTTATGTGTTTGATGTTTGTTTTTGTTTATGTCTTTATCCAGTTATCCTTGTTTCATAGCATTTTTATTCATTTCAAAGTTAAACAGAAGTTTTACTAACCTGCTCAGCACAAGACAATAAGCTATTGCACCCTGATTACACTTTAACAACAATCTTTATTCATGTTTTTATCTTCAGACTTAACATCTGTGAACTCTCAGAGGAAAACTGTGAAGCTCTGTCCTCAGTTCTCAGCTCGCAGGCCTCTAGTCTGACAGAGCTGGACCTGAGTATCAGAATGCTGCAGGATTCAGGAGTGAAGCTTCTGTCTGCTGGACTACAACGTTTAAACTGTAAACTGAATACTCTGAGGTCAGATCAGAAAACATTTAGTTTTTAGAATTATTAATTAAAGTTCATACATATGATGTTGTATCTTAGTATCTTTATGTTTTCTTTAAAAATAGAAAGTCAACATTTAATGTTGTGAAATGTATTAACAAACTCTACATGAGTACTTGTTTTATAGATTGTCTTTTATTTTTCAGACTGAGTGGCTGTAACCTGTCAGAGAGAAGCTGTGAAGCTCTGTCCTCAGTCCTCAGCTCCCAGTCCTCCAGTCTGAGAGAGCTGGACCTGAGTAACTCTGACCTGCAGGATTCAGGAGTGAAGCTTCTGTCCGCTGGACTAAAGAGTTCACAGTGTGCAGTGGAAACTCTCAGGTCAGGATTCAAACTTTTCCACAGATGATCATTTGAAATGTGATTTATATTATTGTATAAGCAGGTAACTTTTACAGCTGTCAAGTGAACTTTTATTCACATTTGAGTGGATAATTGGACTCTGAATTACTAAAAGTTGTTATAGTCATGTCTCTGTTTATTTAAAAAAATACTTCATGCACTGCCTAATTTAAAGATTTAGGCTCCTTTGGGCCCATAATATATATATTTGATTTCTTTGTGAATGAAATTAGGAGGATATTGGCGACTGCTGATTGGCTCGCTGTTTGTTTTTTATTCACAGTACTTAATTTTAAAGGCTGATTTCTCAAAATGAGATGTTTATCTTTTCTTCTACAACACGTGGAGCCACCAAATCTTCTTGCTTGATTTATTCATTACAGTTTGATTTAAAGAATATTAGACTCGTAACATAATAAATATATTTATTTCACTTCTTCTTGAGAGAAAGAAAGGGATGACTGGGTGAGCTCCAGTGGTTCATCCCAGCAGAGAGAGCGGCACACTGGGCTGCAAATGATCACAGTAGTAATGGCCATAGTTTGATAAAACAGGCAGTCTTACCCTGTAGATAATACAGGGTTCTGGTGCCGATGTGGGGGAGGGGAGTCGCCCGGTACTAACTACATACTACTAACTACCTCATCCAGATGTCTTCCCTACTAAACCTGATAAGAAGTAACTGCAGTAGCCTTATAGGTCAAATCAGTTTCACCTGTTAAAGTTAGCTCCACTATTAATTAGGGGTGGGGGAAAAAATCGATACTGTGTAGTATCGTGATATTTTGTTTGCTAATAATGTATCGATACAGGGACAGCAGAAATCGATATTTTGTTACAAACAATTTTTTCTCTGAAGTCAACATGCTCTGGAGTCAGAGCATGTTGACTTCAGAGCATGTTGATCCTTTTTCTGAGCAACAATCCTGACATTCCTTCACTGTCCAAATGTGTTTAACTTTTTTTTTGGCAGCAATAAACATGACAGTTTACTTATTTTAATTTAAGACATGTTTAATTTTAATTAAGTTTGAAACTTTTTTATTTAATGTAAAATTATATATTTTTTTTAAATTTACTTTCAAATTCTTCAGTTGCTGAAGGGGCTGCATAGTTTTCATAAATTGCATAGTTCAGAATAGCTATAATTGTACCAGATGGTTGCATTCAGTTAAGTTGGACTAGACTGTAATACAAACCGTTCAGTTTGTCAACAATAAAACTGACTGAAATGAGAGAAAGACTGAGTGTGAGACTTTGATATTAGATAAAATGAATATTGATAAAGTTTACCTTTATGTGCAGAATTTAAATATCGCAAAATATTTTAAAAAATCGCAATAATATCGTATCGTGCGTTAAGTATTGTGATAATATCGTATCGCGAGTTGTATGGTGATTCCCACCTCTACTATTAATGGTGTCACTTGTTATTTCTGGGATGAGTTTAGTAGCCTGAACAGCTGCTTAAAGGAAAGTAATTAAATAATAAAAATAACCTAAGTCCGGGGGAACCTGCAAGAGCTGTTTGCACAAAGAATAATGCTCAGACTTTGAGGTTTTATCGTTTTACACAAGGTTTAAAAATGAATGTCCACAATTGAATTGCAGAAATTGTTATTGAGCTAATACTGATGTAGTTGTTATCTTTGGTAAGGAGAGGTTGGAGGAAGGATGAGCACAGTCAGGCCTAAAGATGCTCTTAATAATAATAATGGATTGCATTTATATAGCGCTTTTCGAGACCCTCAAAGACCCTTTACAATCCCACTACAGGGAGTGCAGAATTATTAGGCAAGTTGTATTTTTGAGGAATAATTTTATTATTGAACAACAACCATGTTCTCAATGAACCCAAAAAACTCATTAATATCAAAGCTGAATGTTTTTGGAAGTAGTTTTTAGTTTGAGCTATTTTAGGGGGATATCTGTGTGCGCAGGTGACTATTACTGTGCATAATTATTAGGCAACTTAACAAAAAACAAATATATACCCATTTCATTTATTTATTTTTACCAGTGACACCAATATAACATCTCCACATTCACAAATATACATTTCTGACATTCAAAAACAAAACAAAAACAAATCAGCGACCAATATAGCCACCTTTCTTTGCAAGGACACTCAAAAGCCTGCCATCCATGGATTCTGTCAGTGTTTTGATCTGTTCACCATCAACATTGCGTGCAGCAGCAACCACAGCCTCCCAGACACTGTTCAGAGAGGTGTACTGTTTTCCCTCCTTGTAAATCTCACATTTGATGATGGACCACAGGTTCTCAATGGGGTTCAGATCAGGTGAACAAGGAGGCCATGTCATTAGTTTTTCTTCTTTTATACCCTTTCTTGCAGCCACGCTGTGGAGTACTTGGACGCGTGTGATGGAGCATTGTCCTGCATGAAAATCATGTTTTTCTTGAAGGATGCAGACTTCTTCCTGTACCACTGCTTGAAGAAGGTGTCTTCCAGAAACTGGCAGTAGGACTGGGAGTTGAGCTTGACTCCATCCTCAACCCGAAAAGGCCCCACAAGCTCATCTTTGATGATACCAGCCCAAACCAGTACTCCACCTCCACCTTGCTGGCGTCTGAGTGGGACTGGAGCTCTCTGCCCTTTACCAATCCAGCCACGGGCCCATCCATCTGGCCCATCAAGACTCACTCTCATTTCATCAGTCCATAAAACCTCAGAAAAACCAGTCTTGAGATATTTCTTGGCCCAGTCTTGACGTTTCAGCTTGTGTGTCTTGTTCAGTGGTGGTCGTCTTTCAGCCTTTCTTACCTTGGCCATGTCTCTGAGTATTGCACACCTTGTGCTCTTGGGCACTCCAGTGATGTTGCAGCTCCAAAATATGGCCAAACTGGTGGCAAGTGGCATCTTGGCAGCTGCACGCTTGACTTTTCTCAGTTCATGGGCAGTTATTTTGTGCCTTGGTTTTTCCACACGCTTCTTGCGACCCTGTTGACTATTTTGAATGAAACGCTTGATTGTTCGATGATCACGCTTCAGAAGCTTTGCAATTTTGAGACTGCTGCATCCCTCTGCAAGATATCTCACTGTTTTTGACTTTTCTGAGCCTGTCAAGTCCTTCTTTTGACCCATTTTGCCAAAGGAAAGGACGTTACCTAATAATTATGCACACCTGATATAGGGTGTTGATGTCATTAGACCACACCCCTTCTCATTACAGAGATGCACATTACCTAATATGCTTAATTGGTAGTAGGCTTTCGAGCCTATACAGCTTGGAGTAAGACAACATGCATGAAGAGGATGATGTGGACAAAATACTCATTTGCCTAATAATTCTGCACTCCCTGTATTCATTCACTCTCACATTCACACACTGGTGGAGGTAAGCTACAGTTGTAGTGGTAGGTTAGGTTTTGCCCAAGGACAAAATGACCAAGACAGAGAGAGCTGGCTCATCAGACAGACAAGCTCATCTTGTAACCTACTGGTTCGCTGGTCAGCACACCAGCTGACTAGCGAACCGGCTAACTAGCACACCAGCTAACTAGCACACCGGCTAAATAGCAAATCAGCTAACGGCAGCCACAAGCTGAAGGACGATTAAATGTAGTGGAGATATCAGAGATGACACTGGTGTGTCCGATTCACTCTTTAGCACTCTGGTCACTCCGGTGTGTCAGCCAGAACACCACTGAAGGCCAAATGATCCCAGCATGTGGAATAAAGAGCTTAAGGTTTGGTTTGAGACACTTTATTCTTTCACTGATTGATTCTTGCGGCTGTGATCATGTGTGTGGTTTCTTACAAAAAGGAAGTACACAATACAAATACATGACAAATAAGATGAATAGATAAGTTACATATCCAGTTATATGTACGTACATCAGTATAGCTAATATAGCCATATATAAGGACAAAGATCACAGTACTATAATGCAGTAATGTTAAACACAAAGGTGTATATCTACATAAATCTGTCCTATCAGTGATCAGGGTACTGTAGTATACTTCCACTACATAAACTATAGAAACTAAACGACATTAGTGTGACTTTAAGTTACCATCAGTACAGACGAACTGATGGTAGTTGTACAAAATAAAGGCATTGCAATTATTGTGAAGGGCTTCCGGTTAAACTAAGATCAGCTGATTACCTCATAACAAATTGTTTGCTATAGAACGCAGCTCCCACTCTTCATTAATATCATGTACTGTAACTCCCAAGTAACCATGGTTACCCAGCCACGCCCAGTAGTCTCCAGAGAGACCAACAGCTGGTGCACGTTGTAACGCCGTGGCTTTCATAGTCTCTCCTTTTTCTACAGCTCATGTGTTCTTCTTGTGATGGTGCGTCTTGAGGGAGGCTCATACATGCCGTCATTTGTTGATCCTAAGAACGTTCCTCAGACCGACTTCTTCAACAACACTAATCGGCCTGCAGTTTGTAGCTACTCACTTCACTGTGGTGTTTGTTAGCTTGTCTTTCTTTGGTTTTATCCTGACTCCTCCCACAAGCTGATCCTACGTAGTCTGCCCAAGCCTCCCACCTCTGTTTGTTTGGGTGGTTTGTTTGCTGCCATCAACAGCGTGTAATGCATTTAAGTGATACTTCAGACATGAAGTACTGCGACAATAAAAAACTCAACTTTGCTTAAAAATAACTTTAGTTGTATCAACACTGCCCTCTGGAATAATTAGACTTTGGTGACAAACTGATGTGATCTCCATGTTTCCTTTGTTGGACTGTGGGCGAGTGTCAGAACTGGATGTACTGAGTAACATGTGGAGTTTAAATATGTGTCAGTTCCAGTTTTAGAGCTCTAAAGTGCAGCTATCATGTTAGGAATATGTTAGGAATAGACAGGAACACTGAGCACACTGAGGTCAAATCTTTATTTATCCAGTTCATCTGTAGGCTGAGCTCAGTCCATCCATTTAGTGAAATGATGTTTAAAGGTCTCCTTGTTCTGTGAGCGTGCACAGATCCTGAAGCAGAAAGCCTGGGTTAACAGAGAAATGATCATCACTGTGATGATGCTCACCATCTCTGACTGGGATTTGAGGTTTTGTCAAAGCAGCAAAGAAAGCCTGGCTATGTTGGACTGGGTGTGGAAGCAGCTCCCAGTTTGAGTTCAGGAGACAGACACCCTCTCTACTTTGACGATCAGCTTCAAACTTTCCTTTTTGATAAAACTTATAGTTAGAGCTGGATCAGGTGACCCTGAACCATCACTTAGTTATGCTGCTATAGAGATGGATAACAGATGGATTGTTGTTTTGTGTGTCTGCAGTCTGTCAGGCTGTCTGATCACAGAGGAAGGCTGTACTTCTCTGGCCTCAGCTCTGACCTCCAACCCCTCCCATCTGAGAGAGCTGGACCTGAGCTACAATCATCCAGGTCCCTCAGGAATGAAGCTTCTGTCGGCTGGACTGAAGGATCCAGGCTGGAGACTGGACACTCTCAGGTATGGAGAGAATGTCTGATATAGGAGGAAGAGCTGGAATCATTTCCTGTGTCTTTCACTCACTTCCTGTTTGTTTCCTGCAGATGAGACATGAACAATCACACATGCAGGAATATTTTCAGGGACAGACACACTAGTCTAGCTGGATAGTACATGGATATTTATGTAGGGGGTCTTCAAGGAGTCTGTTTGCAGGAACATTAATGATAACTGATAAGTCATGTTGAGAGTTTCATTAAAAGTAGACTTACAGTTAGGTAATATTTGGACAGAGACAACATTTTGTAACTTTAGATACAAGTATCAGCCATGTGTGTGTTTCCCATGCTGTATGTCCACAGTCACAGTGACAGTCAGTGACACTGACAGAAGGATGAAACAAGGCTGTGAATCATTTCAGTCTGTGTGTGTGTGACAAAGAGGCAGACAGGAGCAGCTAACATTTGGAAATGGAAGCTTACTGGAAACACTACATTCACGGCTGAATTCACAATAGATTTGTTCTCAAGTGCACATTTAGCAGCTAATGCTAATACTGTTTTCCCTTTGCTTTCTACAGCAGCTATTGCTAAGTAGGCCACTTTGCTCCGCTAAGGATTTGTGTGACCATGATGGAGACTCTGATAAGCTAATGCTGCTAAGCTAATGCTGTTTATGGGCCCTGTTAGAATCAATATTTCATTCTCATTCTGTTGTTTGAGAACAATATTAACGTTTCACATCATTATAACACAAGAGAAAAGGGTATTGGCATTAGCTACTAGTGCTTATTCACCTCAAATTACCTTTAGCTGCTAATGGCAGCCTACTTAGCATTAACTCCTCACTAATATAATGCTAATTTACATCAAATTAGCATTAACTGCTCATATTGTTATAAGGAAAGAGAAAACGGTATTAGCATTTGCTGCTAATAATTATTCACCCCTAATTAGAATAAGCCGCTAAAAGCAGCCAACTTAGCATTAATTCCTCACTTTGTTGTTACCCAACGGAAAAGAGTATTAGTATTAGCTACTATCATTTTTAATAAGTAAGAGAAAACAGTATTAGCAGTAGCGCATAATGCTAATTCACGTCAACGTAGTATTAGTTAATAATGGCAGCCTACTTAGCATTAACTGCTCACTAATATAATGCTAATTCGCATCAAATTAGCATTAGCTGCTCAAGTTGTTATAAGGAAAAAGAGAAAATGGTATTAGTATTAGCTGCTAATAATTATTCACCCCTAATTAGAGTTAGCCCCTAATGGCAGTCTACTTAGCATTAACTCCTGACATTGTTATAATGCAGGGGAAAAGAGTTACCATTATCGGATAATGCTAATTCTCATCAAATTAGCATTAGTTAATAACGGTAGACTTCATATCATTAGCTGCTGTCATTCTTACAAAGCAAACAGTATGAGCATTAGCTGTTAATCCTTTTTCATCTAAAATTAGAATTAGCCACTAATGGCGTATTGTTAAAAAGTAAGAAAAAACATTGTTAGCATAAGCGGATAATGCTAATTCATCTCAAATTAGTATTAGCTAATAATGGCACCTGCTTAGCATTAGCTGGTCACATTGTTATAAGGCAAGAAAATATGGTATTAGCATTAGCTGCCAATTTCTATTTACCTAAAATTAGCATTAGCCACTAATGGTAGCCTATAGCAAAAACTTCTTAATGCTAAATGAAGTTAATTAATGCTAAGTAGGTTTAACTGAAATTAAAGTAGTGTTAGCATTAGCTGCTGATATTGTTAAAAGGTAAGATAAAACATTGCTAGCAGCAGCGGATAATGCTAACACACATAATAATTAGCATTACCTAATAATGGCAGCCTTCTTAGCATTAGCTGCTCATATTGTTATAATGCAAGGGAAAAGAGTTGGCAAAAACAGTGTTAGCATTAGTGGATAATGCTAATTCACCTAAATTAGCATTAGCTAATAATGGCTACGTACTTAGCATTACCTACTAATATTGATATAAAGCAAGAAAATATGGTATTAGCATTAGCTTCTAATGCTTTCTCATCTAAAATTAGAATTAGCCACTAATGGCATCCTATTTAGCATTAACTCTTCACATCGCAAGGGAAAAATTAGAATTCAATAAAAAAAAAAAGTGTTCACATTAGCTACTTGTATTGTTAAAAAGTAAGAAAAAACATTGTTAGCATAAGGGGATAATGCTAATTCACCTCAAATTAGTATTAGCTAATAACGGCAACCTACATAGCATTAGCTGGTCACATTGTTATAAAGCAAGAAAATATGGTATTAGCATTATCTGCCAATTCCTATTCACCTAAAATTAGCATTACCTGCTAATGGCAGTCTACTTAGCATTAACTCCTCACTAATGTGATGCTAATTCACATTAAATTAGCTTTAGCATTAGCTGCTAGCATCAGCCTACCTAGCACTAGCTGCTCACATTGTTAAAAGGGAAGAGAATACGATATTAGCATTAGCTGGTAATATTTATTCACCCCTAATTAGAATTAGCCACTAATGGCAGCATACTTAGCGTTAACTCCTCACATCGTTGTAATGCAAATGAGGCTAACTTGCATTAAATTAGACTGCTGTTATTAGCTAATGCTATTTAGCAGTAGCTGCTCACATTGTTATAAAGCAAAGGAAAACGATATGAGCATTAGGTTCTAATGCGTATTTGCCTTAAATTAGACGTAGGTGCTAATGGCAGCCTACTTAGCATTAGCAGCTCAGATGTTATAATGCTAGGAAAAAGAGTGTTAGCATTAGCCGTTCACATTGTTATAAAGTTAAGGGAAATAGTGTTAGCATTAGCTACTCACATTTTTTAAAAAAGTAAGTGTTAGCATTAGTGCATAATGCTAATTCATGTCAAATTAGCATTAGTTAATAACGGCAGCCTATTTAGCATTAGCAGATAATGTTGACCTTGGGCCACTGGAAAAGTTCAGAACTAAAGATTTAGGAGTGTTTCTCGATAGCTCTTTCTCGTTTGAGAAACAAATAAATTCTGTTATTAAAACCAGCTGTAAGGTTTATATTGTTGATTGTCATTTATGCTTAGAAATATTTACTCATATATGCTTAGAGTTGTATAATCGATTGCATAATGATAGAGGTTTGATCCTGAGTAGTCTGTAAAGACTCTGTGTGCCTTCCAGAGTGCTCTGGCATGCACACACCACTTGAGGCCATGAGAGAGGTCGTACCCTCTCTTACTGATTTATGGTGTAGGACAGGGGTCTCAAACTCAATTTAGCTGGGGGCCGCTGCAGGCAGAGTCTGGGTGAGGCTGGGCCGCATTAGGTTTTCCACAAGAAAGGCATGGTTAAAAAATTCCAATCTTCTCAAATCTCTTTATTTTTATTTTTTAACACAAAATATGAAAAATAAATAAACAAATTAAGAATTAATAAGAAAATAAATCAATCTGTAATACATAAATAAAACAATAATAAGATATTTTTAGTCAGTGAACTTGTGTTTTTCTTTCAGTCTTCTATATCTGCTGTGTTTAGATTGAAATGTCTGTATTAACAGTTCTATAACCTTCTTCTGAACATGAATGGAACACTGTAGAAAATGAACTGTTCTTCTGAACATGGCTTCTCTTGCCTACTCCTTGCTGCTAGAGACCTGGCAGCGTTTCCTCTCGCATAGCCGAGCCAGATTTGGCCTGAGGGAGGAAGCAGTTGCGGCCCTCAGTATGTCTTGAAGATGATCATCCGTAAGTCTGGACCTGTACTTGGACTTATTGAAGTTCAAAGTGGAGAAGAGCTTTTGGCACAAGTATGTGCTACCAAAAAGGCACATGGTCCGCTTGAACATTCGGGAAAGCCGAGGGAAACTAGGGCTCAAGTCTCTCAAAAATTGTCCAAGCTTGTCTGCTTTTCCACTCACCTCCCTGAACTTTGCTTTGAGTTCAGAGTTGCACTGCAGCTTTGTGGAGAATGCTCTCACGTTGTCATAGGCAGCACTGACAAGTTGCCCCTGGCCTTGTAACGTCTTGTTCAGTACATTAAGCTCATGTGTCATATCAACAAGAAAAGCTGAGTCCATGAGCCATTTGGGATCAGTTAGCACAGGAACACTAACTCCATCCTTCTCCATGAAGGCTTCACTTCTGCTCTCAACTCAAGTCTCTTTAATACATTTCCCCTGCTGAGCCAACGTACCTCAGTGAAGTCGAGCACATCCCCATATTCTGACTCCATTTCCTCTAAAAAAGCACAGAACCTTCGGTGCTTTAAGCCCCTGGATCTGATTTGGTTGATGCATTTCACAACAATAGACATCACATTGTCAAACTTCAGGCATTTGCTGCAAAGGACCTGCTGATGGATGATGCAGTGCAGAGCAATGGCCTCCTCCACGCCTTCCTCTTCCAGTTTGTTTTGTGCCACCAGTCCATTTTCCCTCCCTGTCATTGATGGCGCTCCATCTGTTGTTATTCCAACAAACCTCTTCCATGGCAAACCAACATTCTCAATGGCATCACACAGCTTGTAAATATCTGCTGAGCGGTGGTCTGGCCATGCATTGGAATTACTGTGAACAGCTCCTCCATCACTTCAAAACTGTCATCAACACCACGGACATACATTGGGAGCTGGGCAGTGTCGGTGATGTCTGTGGTCTCATCAAGAGCGACTGAGTATACACTGAAACATTTGGCTTTCTCACACAGTTGGTCATAAATGTCACTTGACAGGTCAGAAATGCGATCTGCTGCGGTGTTGGCAGAAAGGCTGATGTTGCTAAACTGACCTTTCTTTCCCGGACAGACTATATTTGCAGCCTGCAATATGCACTTTTAGACAAATGCACCTTCTGTGAATGGCTTCCCTGCTTTAGCAATCATCTCACTAACCACGTGGCTCCGACTGCTGCATTATTCTCTTTGGTTGCTTTCTTGGAGAAATCTTGCTGCCTCAGTAGATCTGTTTTAAGACTGGCAACCCGGTTCGCTCTCTCGTCTCCCTGGTATTTTGCATCCAGCTCAGCATGTCTAGTTGTGTAATGACGTTTCAAATTGTATTCCTTGTGCAGCGCAACTTTCTCTGTGCAAATAAGACAGGTCGGGGTGCCCCTGTGCTCAACAAAGAAATATTGCATTTCCCACTTTTCCTGAAATTGTCGGTGCTCATCACCAACCTTTCTCTTCACCGCAGGCTTTGAAAAAGACATGTTTGGGGCTATGTGACATTTATAATTCTACTTGGTGTCACTGTCGCATTGAAGTTTCAATCAAGCGTTTAGCCGACGGACGGGGAACGTCTCAACGCGTAGAGAACGTCATTTCTGCTTCTTTTTCTTGCAACCGTAGCACGGCGATCGGCAGATAAAAAGCCGGTAGCAGTCTCCTTTGTTTTTACGCTCGATGTTCATGTCTTTCATGACGACACGAACACCGTGGCGTTTGCAGATGGTAGAAAGTGCAGGGATAGCGAGCGCAAAAAAGGCGACTGCTCACGGCGCCGGGCTGTTGTTACAGGAGAAAGAAGCGGAAATGACACCGTGACATATAACAAATAACATCAGCTGTTTCTGATGTTAGTTGTTTTGACTGCTTTTACATTATATTGAAATATATGTAATGTTCATGTTTGCTGCAATGCAAACGCAGTGATGCAAATAAAAACATCGAGCCACAAATTACGGTGCGACCCTATAATTAGTCCGGGTTACCGGGGACTGTTGTTGCCGATGAACAGGTGTCGCTATGTGACTGCAGACTAAATTGGGCTGCATTGAGTTCATGACTTTTCTTTTATCCCGCCGCCTACGCATCACTGTGAGAGTTAATATGAGATCTCTCTCTGTGGAAAAATAACTTTAAATCCCACTGACGTGTGTATAAATCTATATACGTATAATGTCCCGCTGGGCAGCAACTTAAAAAAACAACTGTTTTTGAAGTGTTGTGAACGCAGCGCGCTGGGGCGAATGTCGGCGTTTGCCCAATAGAAAGGAGGAAGCCAGCCAGGCACAGGAAAGAAAGAAACACTCCAGGGCAACGCTGCTGGAACTTTGACTCATTGAGAAATGTTTCCCTGCTTGCATCAAGCCCGGCTGGTGTCCCCTGAGATCCATATCCCACCCTGATTGGTGGGTTAATTCAGCTCCGCCCACAACACTGTAAAGTGTCATACATTATCAAACTAACATTACATTTTCATATTAAGGTGGGGCCAAAAACTATCGTCCTGCGGGCCGCAATTGGCCCGCGGGCCGCGAGTTTGAGACCCCTGGTGTAGGAGGACACCTACTCTGTGTCTGGTTAAGTATAAGAGCCCTTTGTTAGGGGGACCGCTGGACTCTTAGCACCAGCTTTGGGGTCACAGGGTCACATCTGGAACACACACACACACACACACACACACACACACACACACACATACACAGACACACACACAGACACACACACACACACACAGACACACACACACACACACACACACACTATGCACAGACTGGTACTCTTTGTTCATACCTGTGTAAGACGTCATAATGAACTTGTGCATATTCATGTAAGCTCAATAAAGAGCAGTGTTACGAGGGAGCAGACGAGAGCGACTGAGGTCAAGTGAAGGAACGGCGCTGTCACAGTTCTCTCCCTCATCAATTGTCTGGTTCCAGCGGTGGGTCTGTGCTAGACGACCCATCACCAGCTTTTTCCACTGGTTACCAGTACGTGGTAGAATCCACTTCCAGATCTGGTTGTCTTTAAATCTGTGAATGGATTGGCTCCATCTTATCTCTCTTTAACAAAAGAATCCAAGTGGAGCCCTCAGGTCTGCAGATAAGCAGCTTCTGACCAGAACTAGACGTAAAAACAGAGGTGAGCTTTATCGATGGCTGCAGCCAAACTCTGGAACAGTCGCCCTTCACATCAGGTCGTCACCAACACTGGACATTTTTAAAAGCCGGTTGGAAACACATTTGTACTCTGTAGCTTTCAATCCTGACCAGTCTTTATAGTCATTACTGTGTATGTTTCCTATTTTCTCTCTACTCTGTGCAGCACTTTGGCTCAAGCTGTTTTTAAATGTGCTGATAAATAAATGTAGATTTCTTTGAATAAAACAGTGGAGCCGAGCTTTGAGCTCAGTGTGTAACAGTGTGTGTGTGAGAGCCATGTAATGTCCATGTGTGCATGCTGACTGTGCTGCTCTGACCCCCCTCCTCCTTTCAGGGTGGAGCCTGCTGGAGTCCGATGGTTGAGACCAGGTCTGAGGAAGTGTAAGTGTGTTTTTAATGGGATTCATGAAAACAAAGCAGCACACATTCAACCATCTTCATCATGTCAGGAGTCATCATCAAAGTGTCAATCAATGAACAGATGATGGATCAATAACTGCAGCTGGATTGTGTTTGTTCTCTCCATCAGATTCCTGTCAACTCACAATCGACACAAACACAGTGAACACAAAGCTCCAACTGTCTGACAACAACAGGAAGGTGACACATGTGGAGGAGGTTCAGTCATATCCTGATCATCCAGACAGATTTAATGGTTATGTTTTTCAGCTGCTGTGTAGAAATGGTCTGACTGGTCGCTGTTACTGGGAGGTCGAGTGGAGAGGAGACGTTTATATATCAGTGAGTTACAGAAGCATCAGAAGGAAAGGAGGCAGTGACTGTGTGTTTGGATACAATGATCAGTCCTGGAGTCTGAGCTGCTCTGATCGTGGTCCTCAGTCTGTCTGGCACAATAAGATACAAACATCCATCTCCTCCTCCTCCTCCTCCTCCTCCTCTGTCTCTAACAGAGCAGCAGTGTATGTGGACTGTCCTGCTGGCACTCTGTCCTTCTACAGAGTCTCCTCTGACACTCTGATCCACCTCCACACCTTCAACACCACATTCACTCAAACTCTTTATCCTGGGTTTAGGTTCTGGACTCCTGGTTCCTCAGTGTCCCTGTGCTGAGTGGAGTGTAAAGAGTGTCTCCTGTTACAGAAACACTCTGACTGTTGAACAGATAGTTCAGTCTGTACATGTCTGTCTCTTTCACTCACAAACACGTTTTCAGATTCATGGATTCAATCAGTTGATGTTTGAAACTCTTCTAAATGATTCCTTGTAAACTTCTTCAGTCACAAACAAACAGGAAGTGATGTCACATGTGTTCCTGTCCACACAGCAGAATGAGTCTATTGCTGACAGTGATGTACAAACAGAGTGAGCATTTCTGAGGCCCAAAATAAACTGAGTAGTTCACTGAATGAACAATGGACTGTGAGCTCAGTTCCTTCATCATTAGTATGGATTATATATGTATATGTATTATATTAGTATCATATATATCAGGTGCTGCTGCTTTCAGTCATTGTGCAAATGTGCTGTTTGTAAGCTTGTAAAGCTGCAGTCAGCTGAGACTGAAGAAGTCACCTGATCAGTGAGCAAACGTTTCTGAAAACGTCCAGATGAACAGAATCAACCTTTTGGGATCAGCCAGCAATGCAGCATCATTGTTGTTCAGCTTCAGAGGTTTGCAGGAATGAACTGATGACCAGAAACAGCTGCAAAGTCCAAGAAAATACCAGCTGGAGTTCAGCTGCATTTGAAGAAGTCAAAGAAAAGTAAGGATGGCAAAGGGCGACGTTTTCTTCCAAAGAGCTGCAAACATGGTCGACGCCTCATTAGAAGAATCATCTGGACATTTGTGAGGAACTCTAACCAAGAAAGCAACGTCACACAGATCCAACAGACAGTTTCCATGACTGCAAGTGTTGAGTGGAAAAATGCTACATTGCATTATTGCATCCTCTCACCACAGGAGGCGCTGTTGGCACCACTGATTGCTGATCAGCTGTTCTCTGATGATCTGATTGATACTGTGAATAACGGGACTCACTGAACTCTGTGACACAGTGAAGATTACAGAGTTTAACTTCACCCTTTAAGACTGACCACAGAACCAAGTCCGCCAGAGCTTTTGTTATATTTTTACATGCTGTGGAGCCATTTGTGGGAGCATTTCAAGTTGCTATACATCAATACAACTGTTATAGCCCTAATTTTAATAATATGTATGCATTAAGTCCATAGTAACTACATAAACTGCAAAAAAAACCTCTGCTCATCCATCTCTGTGTGTATCAGGATACATTTGGTTCATAATACACAGAAAAATCAGAGTTATTACCTGTAATAAATGTGAAAGATTCCTGCAGTGATAACCAGGCAGGACTGAAACACATCCAAGCTGTCACCACGGTAACAGCACCGTCCATCCACAGGTGAGGGGAGGAGCAAAAAGAGGGACTTTGACCATTTTATACTAAAAACACTCAACTAATGTTTCTAATATGAAACAAATAAGCCCACATTAATGTGAGCGTTTATTAAATAATAATAATGATGATTTCCTCCTGATCTCATTTCCACAGCAGAGAAAACTGTGGTGTATATTGAGGTGGAGGGTGTGGTCTGTGGCTCAGGTGTAGAGTGAGGGTGGGGTGCACCACAGCAGCATGCTGGGACTGCTGAGGGTGGAGGAGGGAGTGATGATGACATCAGAGCTGCAGCACAGAGACCAGTGAACACACAGTCTGTTCATCTTTGCATAGATACAATATACAGCACAATATTGAATGACAGACACGCTGTGGGAGCTTCCACAGATACACTGACGTCAGCATCCAGAGTCCTCCTGCTGCTCCCCCCTCAGAGCCCCGTGATCAGCACCAACACATTCAGTTAGATGACAGAGTCCAGCTGCAGCTAGAATCAGCTCCCCTCTGTGAACAACAGCACAGCGTCAGTGTTTCACACTCAGTGAAAGGAGGAAACAGCAGAAGAACACCATGTGTGCTACGTTTCCCAGGACACACTACAAACTGCACAAATACAGAGCAGCACGTGGAAGGACCTGCAGCTGCATTTACAGAGCTGCAGACAGCGTGATGTCCTGTATGGACAGGTGGAAGGAACCAAGTCCTCAGCTGGAACACTCGTGTTTGTCCACAGACAGGAAACACAGCAGGAAACTTCCTCACAGAAGTGCAGCTCATGGATAACACACTTCCTGTCAGTCAGAATGAGGCTGCAGCCAAACACAGAAAGGTGTTTTTGTCCAGATGAGCCCAGAGAAGAAACACGAGTGTTCACAGACATCAGAAGCTCAGAGAGGTGAAACATGAGGTTGGAGTCCTCGTCAGCATCCAGAAGAGCTGCTGTGAAACCCTGAGTACTCATGACAGACTCTGATGGCACAAACACATCATGATTCAAACAGAAAGACAAACATGGAGCTCCTGATCCTCCTGCATGAGAACAAGCTGACATGAGCGCTGTGTCTGAGAGTGTCTCCCTGTCACAGTGACAATAACACAGCTGCTGCTCACAGTCATTAAACTGACCTGAGGTCAGCTGTGCTCCTTACATATGAACCATGTGACCTCACATCAGTGCTGTGGATGACTGTAGTCATAGAAGAGTAGAGCTGTAGCAGGTGGTGTGAGGAGGAGGTGGTGTATTCTAGTTAACGCAGTACTGAAACACTCCAGCAGAGGGCGCTGTTAAGTCCTTATTGTAACACAGTTACTGTGTGCAGTTAGACTTCATACATAATCTGCACTTATTTCCATCAGACATGCTGTCAGTAAATGATTGGTTTCTATTGATTCTACTTCCTGTTGACTCGTTTGATGACAGTGAAACAATCACAGCTGATTGTGTGATGATGTAAACTGTCACTGTTACATTCAGTGTGTGTGACATAATGTTAGTGCAGGCTGATAACAGCCTGGTTCTGTTAGAAACACATGAACGTGTCCATAGATCAGTGTGTGTTTAACATGAGAGCTTCAGCCCTGCTGATGTGTTAAATAAAGACATGCAGGAAAACTGATGAGACTCTGAAATAACTCTTTATATTTATAATGTAACTCTGCATCAAAAGAACAACAAAGGATCCCAGACAGGTTTCTGTGAACAAAGACCATTTTGATGTTTCTGTGTTTCTAACACTTTGACATTATTAGTAAACAGACTGCAGTGAGCAGCATTTATAAAGAGCTTCTATATAAAGATATGACAGCTGTTTGACAAGTTTATCACTCTGTGTTTGGACCTGATCAGTCCAGCTGTTTACTTGAAACATGTTCATTTACCTCTTCTGTTATATTCATGTTCTTGTCTCTGTTGAAAACACATTTTAATGTCCCTCAGATTTTTCTCCCAGATGAATAAATATAAAAATGACACAAACTGACTGCAGCTACTTTTTGTCCTTTCTGTCAAAAACCTTCATGTGACTCATGAGAGACACGTTTCAGCTGTTTGTGACAGATCAGAGGCCAACAAGTCATTTATAACACTTTCCATCATTGTTTAAAGTTCTCAGTGTTTCTGTGTTGCTGCGTATAGGATCTCCCAGCATCATCACTGTGCTGTCCAATCATTGTGTGCGAGGTTACCCTTATAGTGCGATGTGTGTTTGCACAAAGAGAAGCATGTGTGTCAAATATAAATAAGCACAGAACAGAAACAGCTGCTCGTTTCTTCTGTTTAGAGTCAAGTTAGTGTTTTGTGTCTTTGTTTGAGGCCTGATGTCGAGCAGAGGTGTGTGTAACTGCACTGCTCTGTTATATGTGTGAAGTGTGTGCTTCTCTTCAGCATCATCTTTGTCACTGCTGATTCCTTTGTGTCATCATGTGTTGAGAAGAGAGAACAGTTATAACGGAGGAGCAAAAGGAAGCCCTGAAATCTGCATCAACAAGGAAGTGTTGGCTCACCAGTGATCCCAGCAGAGCCACTGGTTTGGCTCCAGTTGTTCTAGATTCAATGATGTTGTTGCTACAGATACATGTCAGCATCTTTATTGAATTTTATATGAAGCAGAAATGGCGTCATTAGGAGAAGAAGAGGAGAACAAGTCCGGCGAGGAGGCAGCAGCTCTTAAAGATGAAACAGCAGCTCAGCCCTGAGCTCAGAGAGCTGCACATGAAAAAGCTCCTCAAGCAGATCCTGTCAGAGGTTTGTCATCAACAGGAGGAACTGTTCACATCATAGGATGAAGATGCTGTCAGCTGGATGAAGAAGGTTATTTAATGCAAACGTTCACACTGAAGTCAAATTGTTGTCGTGTTGAACAGATTCATGTACTGATCGTCTCCAGAATGTTAGAAGAGCTTCAATGAATCATTAGAAACAACTTACAGCTGCACAGCTGTGTCAAACACATCTGTGTGTCATTGTGGGATTGTTGTGTTTCTACATGTGACACACGTCTAAAACATGCACACAATCTGAACACAAACAGGGACTCATGTGTTCCCACAGCCAGATGCTGAGAGCCATTTCCTTGTAGTCCTGTGTCTACATACATGAACCATTAGATGTTATTGGAATGATTGTCAGCTCTGATAGTTTCATGTGTGTTTAGCTGGACGCTGTTTGATCCTCGACATGTTTAAAGGTGTCCAGTCCTGAGACACTGGGGCTGGAAACAGCTGTGATGTCATTGGACTGTCACACAGACAGAAGTGCATGAAGTGAGCAGCCGAGGAGCCGCTGATGTTTTGGATTCAACAGCATTTGAAAGGTCGACACAGACACATTTGCACACAGAAAGCTGAATCTGTCATATACCACAGTGAACTCACTGTTCAGTGTTTTTCAGGAAGCTTCTTAACTGCCTCTGCTGCCAAACAAGCAGCTGATGTCCTTGAGAAGAAGCTGAAGAAGTCTTCAACAACAAATACAGGAAGTGGACTTTCAAATACTAGATTCACTTTAGACTCACAGAGAAATGACTCAACCAGCTGTGTTTGACTCTATGAAAGGTCAGTGTGTGTCTGCACACAGACTGTTGTGTTGGACTGTTATTCAGTTGTCTGCTGAATGTTTTCAAATGTCTGCATCTCAGCTGTGATGAGGCTGGGGGTCATGGGAGGCCACCGTAGCAGCCTCTTCAACATCATGACATCATCATAAATGCTGCTGGACTGTCTGATGGGCTGACGGTGAAAAAGCCGTCGGGAAGGAAACAGAAGACATTTCAGAGGCTGCAGCAGATTTCTTTGATTCGGGGCCTTTTTCAGCTTTATTGGACAGAGCAGTGAAGATAAGTGACAGCAAAGCAGAGAGAAAGGGGGCGTGGCCCGGGTCAAAGCCAGGCCAGCTGCTCTCCACCTCGTGGTCACCTGCTCATCCTAGTGAGCTCCACCAGCAGCCCTTTCACACACTTTACACTGTCAAACACTGTGTGTGGACCTCAGCTAACAACAGGCTACATTTAAGTCTGGACTACATGCTTTTATATTGTTTTTATTCCATCAGCAGCTCAACATCATGAGCAGCTTTGACATAAAGACATCAAACTCAAGCTGACTTTAAACTACTTTTAATACAGGGGCTCAAAAACAACAACATCTTTATTATATATCAGGACACAAAGTCATTTCATCTCAAAGGGAAACAGCTTTATTTGGAATAACCAGCACTATCAACTGGTTTGGGATCTCCACCAGTTTCATGTCTTTGCAGCTTCTCCAACAAAGTTCCTGTAAAATCAGCATGTTTGTCTTTATTGGTTTGATAGTGATTGATTATTCAGTCCCAATCTGCTGTCATCTAAAGAACAAAATGATGTTTCTATGAGTCACAAAGCTCCAGATGTTGTCGGCTTCACAAAGAAAACAAAGAACTTAAACACAAAGTGTTTGGAGCCAAAATGTTCCCAAGCTGCTCTTTTTGAAATGGCAGAGGTACAGTGGTGTCTAACAGCACACTGTGGAAGGCAAACATGTTATTGTTGGATGAAACTTCATGAATCCTTTGTAGATTTGAGCTGTTGGAGCCTTTCTTTTCTCTTCAGGTGTACAGATGCTGAGGAGGCAGGTGAAGCAGGTGGAGCTGTTGTGATGCTGGCAGAGGGTGTGTCTTAGTAACTCTGTGAGGCACAACTGGATCCAACATTGTGGATGTGTTGATGTTGGAGCCATTAAGAGTCTCTGGCCACACTGTAGGATTTCCCTTTGATCCACTGTGGGGGCATTTTGGAGTCTGTCAGTGAAACTCTTCATGTTTGTGTTTGACTCCAGTTTATAGAAACAGAGAAATGTGTCATGCTTTTGTTCGGCCTCCACAAATACACACATTTGTTCATTGGTTGGACTTTTTGGAAGGAGACACATTGAAAACCATGTTAATAAGATCTTGTTGTTTCCTGTGGATCCGACACAGAGAGTGGACTTCAGACAGAAAGCGTGGAAGAGATTTTAGAGGCCGTGTGTGGCAACAGGAAGTTTCTGTGTGTTTGCTGATCTTACATGTGGAAAACAACACGTGATGTTTGTGAAGTTCTACAATGATCATTGTTCTCACAGCATTTTGAGTGGGAACAGTTCAAACTGGGAGTAGTGGGAGTTATTTACTGATTGAAACAAGCTGAATGTTTCTGTGACGATGAAGATCAGCAGCTCAGCTGATCAATGAACTGACATCTATCAGTCGTTTCATGAGATGAAGTCATCAGCAGACATTTGTTCTGACTGTGTGATGAATGTCAGAACGTCAGGGCTCTGCTTTAGTCACTGCTTGATGATCATTGGCTCATTGTTGAATCCAGGGGCCCAGTCTGACCTCTGACCTTTGCTGCAGGTCTTCTGTGTTATCTCCACTTTCATGTCTGATCTTCTGCTGTATCGTCCAAAATAAACATCTGGATCATTTCCAACACTTCAGCAGATCTTTAGTTTGGGCAGTGCAGCACAGAATAACACATATTGTACTATACTGCCCACTTCCTGATCTTATTGGATCTGTGTGTGAGGTTGGTGAAGGAAACACATGTTTACTGAGTGAGTCGCTGCCATTAGGAACTAGTTTTTATATCACAGCCTGGAAATCACACAGGACCATTTCTGCAAGTGAAAAGTCGTCATTGGAGGAAAATGATTGTGTAGTTTGTGCGACTGAAGAATTGTCCCAACTACATGTGCTGCTGACCCTTGACCTTTTCTTTAGGTGCACAGAGGAGTCTGTGGGAACATCCAGAACTGAGGCATCTTGTGTACAAACGTGTTCAGACCAGATGTCAAATGATGTCAGATGTCATCCGTGAATGGATGCAACTGTGGATCGTTCCAATAAAATGAGGCAGTTTTGTAAGTACAAGCCCACTACAACCCATCATCAACATTTTAAATTACATTATACATCTTCACTGATATAAAGCACCACTATTTTAACCTGATTCACTTTTTCCACCCTAACAGTTCATTCCTCAAATCAAACAAGATATTTGACCCTAAAAAAATGCATCAACAAATAATTTTGTAATAAAATATTTATTCTTCAACTTTTACAAGTGAAATCAAACAAGTGTGTTTAAGAGTGAAACCAGAGTGGAAGCTGCTCATATAGAGTCCAACCCAGGCTAAAGTAAGCTGAGTAGAGCAGCACCATCAGTGTCGGCTCTCTGAACACGGTGCAAGATCGCCATCTGCAGGACTAAACTAGTTTTTCTCGCCCTCCTCGTCAACATCAAGATGATGTCATCGTACAGCAACTGATTCCCTGTCCGTCTGGAACAAAGCATTTACATTAAAAAAGACATTTACAGAAAATACAAACACCAACAACACATCTCATCATCACATGATATTTTATTATTTATTATATTATGTATTTTTATTGTACCATCAACATCAACAAATACCAGCATATTTTCTTTGAGATTGAGTAGAGTGGACCTTTTCCTTGGTTCACTTCCTGCTCGCAGCATCAGCTGACCTCTGACTTCCTGGTTAAGGTCTCTCAGCGTTGACTGGAATATCAAATCGGACTCACACCATGTTCTTGTAATGTGGTCATGTCTGTCAGCTGTTTGAAGAGCATCTCTGGCCTAAACACAATAGGAAGAACAACAACACGGCAAAAAAACAACACATTTCCATATTAGATGAAGGGCACCGTAACTGGAAATGGTAACATTCATCTGATGCTGCTTTGGATTTATCTTCTGTTTTAGACCAACTTTGATCACTTCGAGCCATCTTAAGTCCGTTTGTTCTAACTTCTCACTAACATCTCGTATGATTTCAGATCCCTGCTGTTCCCCAGCTGCCCTGTAGGTGGCCTCAGTGTGTCTCACACCATTTACAGATGATTACAGGTCGTTTACAGTTCAAACAGGTCCAACATAAGAAATATGCAGAAAATATCCTGCTATAACAGTTTGGGTCAAAGTGCAGATGTTCCAGATGTTCTGAGTCTGTCTGTGTTTCATGTTAACATGTAGATGTTGGACCAAAGTGAAGCTTTTTGATGTGACAGCAGGAATGTGAAGTGTAACTCTGAGCTGTAGGAAATGAAACTAAACGGACTTTTTCTCCTTTATTTATAGGAAAGTGTAGGAGAGCAACAGATGAACAAGCGTTACTGTAACAGGAAACATCAGAGGACCTTTATGTTCATCATCATCACTGTTTCCTTGTTCTGTCACAAACACACACTTCCTGCTCTCTCTCTGATGGATCTGATTGGCTGTTTCATTCACAGGAGGTCAGGGCGTCACACAAACAGCTTTAACTGCACAACGACACACTTTAAATCATCTGCAGACAAACCTGTGTGTTTGATTTATGAAGAAATAATAAAGACGTGTGTACAGCTGTCCATGAAGCAGCTTCTCACACAAACTCTGACACTTCAGCCACTTTAATTCCTGCAAAGCTGCGTAATAAAGAGCTGTGACTGCTATGAGCTGCTGATGATGACTGCATGAAGCTCTCAGCTGAAGCTTCTTTCATTTATTTTAATGTTAATGTCGCCTTTTTAAGTCTGTGTGAGGATTTTAATGACACACATTAAAGGAGCTTCTTTGATTAGAACCAAATTCATGTTGATTTTCAGCCTGAAATGATAAAAACTTTAATAATTCTGTTTATAATCATCAACCTGGAGACTAATGAAAAGTATAATAGTGAAAAAAAGCCTTTATTATTTGAGTAATGCCTGAATCTGCTCAGAGACGGAGACAACACAGAGGTGTTGATGACAGTTTGACATTAACTGAATTAAAAACTAGGGCTGTCAAATGATTAAAATTTTTAATCAGATTAATCACAGCCTAAAAATTAATTAATCATGATTAATTGCAACTCGAAATATGACCAAAATGTGTGCAAACATACGGACAGATAGCGGATTTTTACACACTTGTTAGTGTTATTTAATGCTAAGACCACGCTGAGTGGCCTGCGTTCACTCAGCGTGGTCAGACGTAGGCTGGGTGTTGTGCTGGAAGCGAATTAATCACAGCCTAAAAATTGATTAATCGCAACTCGAAATATATGTGTATATGTGTATATGTGTGTAAAAATCGGGACAGATAGTGGTTTTTAACACACTTGTTTGTTTTATTTATTATTAATTGTGAGTACAAACAGTACAAGCAGAACAGGGCTTCAAATAATTGTGAGGGATTTTTACTGAATGTTTTCCACCCGTTTAAATCTAGCACATTGTTTTATCCATATACATCTTCAAGTTCACAGAACATAGGCCTAATTCAACAGGCAAAATAGAAAAAATCTCCAATCATCCTTTTGGGTAAGGTAGATTAGTGCAAAAAAATATGAACAACAGTGAAAAGTATTGTTTAAATCACATTCAACCATAGAACAAGCTCTAAACACACGGTCCTCTGGTCTACTCATCCTTCAGCCAGTTGCTGAGACAAACCAACTTGTCCACATTCTCTGAGTGCAGAGCAGACCTCTTCTTGTTCACAATGTGCCCTGCTACAGAGAACAGCCTCTCACAGGGCACTGTGGAGGCAGGAGTGGCCAGGTATCTGCAAGCAAGGCGGGCCAGCTGGCTGTGGGCTCCTGCATGAGCTGCCCACCACTGTAAGGGACAGTCCTCTAAGGCAGTGCAGGGCTCTGCTCTGTAGCGCTGTATGGCTCTGTCCTGCTGTACCTCCTCCTCTGACTCAGAGTCAGAGTCCATCTGCAGCAGGCTCAGCCTCTTCTTGGCTGGACCTTCTTCTGCAGTGTGTGATCTTCTAGGAGAGTCTTCATGCAACATGCCTGCCAGTGTGATCCACACTGCTTCTCTGTCAGTCTTGGGCACACTGCGTAGGTCTTTAAAACGTGGGTCCAGTGCAGTTGCGATCTGGAGCCATGCATAGTTGGTATGTTCCTGGTGGGAAGCAAGGTCTTCCTTAAACTTCTCTTTAAACCTCACCACATATGCAGGGTCCTCATCAGTTACTTCCATGACACGGCGCAGGTGGCAGAAGGCTGGTAGAACTACAGAGCAGGAGACGTAGGCCTCTCCTCCCAGCAGTTCAGTCACATATCTGCAGTGGAATACACACACACACACACACACACACACACACACACACACACACACACACACACACACACATAAGACAGCAAATTAAAAAAAGCTTTTTATTACTAGGTATTAAGACATTTTCATAATAACAAAACTGATTTAAGATGTATGTTTGATACATTTAATCTAAACCTGCAATTATGGTCACAATGACAGGCTCACCTGCAGGGCTCTAGAAGTGTCTCCAGTCTCTGAAGTTTGTCCCACTCTGGAGGCGTCAGGAGGACAAGTTTATGCTTTTGTTTATCCAGAGTCGCGGTTACTGCAGTTTGGTTGCGGATCAAGCGCTTCACCATCTCCAGCGTGGAGTTCCAGCGCGTAGGCACGTCCTGGGCCAACGGCTCCTGCTTGCGCCCCAGTGACACCTGCTCTGCGTTCAGCTCTGCTGTGTTTGCTGGGCTGTGCTTAAAATGGCCAACAATTTTGCGGCATTTGGCCAGCGCAGTGACAAAGCCACTGTCTGCGAGACTCACTGTGATGCATCTCTGTAGAATGTGCGCGGTACACGGCATGTGATTGAATGGCATGATGCGAGCCGCAGCGATCATATTGCGCGCACTGTCCGTGCCTACTGTTGTCACCTTCTCCTCAATTCTCCACCTGCGAGCAACAGTCTGGAACTGCTCTGCACAAGCCTCCGCAAAGTGCCGCTCTTCCGTTTTCATTATAGTCAGCGCAAAGGATGTCAGACCCCAGGCTTCAGTGATTAAATGCGCAGTAACTCCCAGGTAATTGTTATTACTCAATGATGTCCAGTGGTCTCCTGTCAGAGCCACGCATTCTGTGTGAACCAAAGCCTCTTCTTTTTTCTTTTTCTCCGTTTCATACAGTTCGTGGATTCGAATTGTTATTGTGCTTCTCGCTGGGGGCTTGTAGGACGCGTCCTGAGATGCAACCTTTAAAACATCCGCAAAGCCCTTGTCCTCCACAATGCTTAGCGGTCTGCAGTCCTTTGCTATCCATTTGGCTATATTGTCGGTCAGTTTGTCCAAAGAAGACTTACCGAGTGGCCTGCGTTCACTAAGAGTGGTCTGACGCAGGCCGGGTGAAGCTGCTGCCCCGACAAACGCGTGTTTGGCATTAAGGTGGTATTTTAAGGTCGAATTTGAACGGTGAAATTGAAACTCTTTACTACAGTGAGTGCAAACTACAACGCGTTTGTTTATTATCCCATCTATGTTCTTCTTGTATTTGAATTCCCCATCCAGAAGGCCATCCTGTTCCTGCTTCTCCATTTTCAGTGGCGCGGTAAACAAATCAAGTGGAATTATGGGAGCGACTTTTTTTTTTTTTTATCTGCGTGTTGCACTAAATAGTTAAATATTCTAACGTAATTAATTCCAAAATTTAATTATCGCAATTAATGCGTTAATTTCGACAGCTATATTAAAAACAAAGTGCTCTTATTGTGAAAATCTGCCTCCTACTTCTTTAAATCATTTTTATGTATTTTTTAACCTCACAGTGAAACATTGAGGCATTAATCTGACACAGTTTGATCAGCAGCTGTGTTTTCACTGACGTTTCACTTTGATTTGTTCAGACTGAGCAGAGAGGATCGGTTCTCTGTGTGCGCACTGCTGAGAAACACAAGCTCATTTCTGCTGTTTCATGAAAAGTGTTATGGAGGAACAAGAAGTTCAGCCTCTAAACTCTCAGCGTGAGGACTGAGTGAAGAGTTTCAGAGCAGAGAGTTTTGGCTCACAGCTTTTAGCGTCTACACAAAGAGACGATTACGCACTTGATCTGAGAACATCTCCACCTCCTACAAACAAACTCTCCTACGAGCAGCTGTCACAACCACAACAGGCAGAAGACTGGATTTCTTCAGGTCAGATTTCATGCAGTTTGCATAAATTGTGTGTCACAGACTTTGTAGTTCACATTTGTGTGACTCGTTTAAATCTTCTCCTCCTGAAAGTGAAACTCTTACAAACACATCAGGCCACAACCTGCTGCAGGTTGTGCAGCAGGTTGTGGACATCGATTCATTAATGTTGAATTCTCTGCAGCTGCTCTGTTGCCATGTTGTTGCAGTACCGTATTTTCACGACCATAAGGCGCACTTAAAAGTCTTAGATTTTCTTCAAAAAGTACGGCGCGCCCTATAGCGCAGTGCCCCCTATGTGTTGTAAGGAGGACGTAGTAGAGAACACCATGAGAACGTTAAAGGGTGAAGTGTGGGCGTTGATCGTATATACCGGGACAATCGCACATACGTGTATAAAAGAACAGGTATGTGCGTTATGCAGGACATCGTTGTTTTAACAACCCTGAAAATGGCAAAGAGACACGCTTACGAAGCACAGTTTAAACTGAAGGCCATCAGCTACGCGGAGGAACATGGAAATCGAGCAGCAGCGAGAGAATTTAAGGTTAATTTAATGAATCGATGGTTCGCAAGTGGAGGAAGCTGGAAAACAAGCTCCGACAGGTCAAGAATACGCAGCTGAGTTTCCGCGGACATAAGGCGATTGATAGAGGATTTTTATGAAATACAATATAATCAAGTGTGTTTTATTTTCTAGTGTTCATATATTTTCACATAACCAAGCCTATTGTTAAACAAAACACAATGCATTCCTTACTTCAGTGTTTGAGATGTTTGACAAGACAGGATATACATGCATTCTTTACTTCAGTGTCTGTGATGTCAGATAAGCATGAATACTGCTGTGTCGTTATTTTTCAGTTTGTGTGCAGAGGTTAGATAGCTAAGACAATGCCTGAGCTCTCCCCTTTCCGTTAAAAGAGGAAGTGCTATGTAATCCATTTTGAACTATAAATAAAGCAAGCAGCCTGTACTCGTTGTGTCTGTCTTCTCAGAGGCATTCACCCGTGTACACGTTCTTAAACTCTGAGTCGGTCTGCAGTGTCTTATTTCTCTTACTTGTGAACAGATGTCTAAACCCCTGACAGCGATCATCGAGCAAAGAACGAGCGGGAGAAGCGTTTCGACGGTCACCATTCGGCTAAAAGCAGTTTCACTTTCACTTTTTATGAAACGGTGCCATTTTTCCATCCGGACCAGGACTACGGTAGCGCAGCAACTTCCAGCGGATTATAAGGAAAAGCTGGCCATCTTCCGCTCCTACTGCAGCAAACACATCGGCGACAAACACATCCAGCGATGGATGACCGATGGAGACCACAGTTTCACCAAGAGTGGAAGGCAGCGCCGGGAGAGTTACGCCACAATTTGCCAATGGATTGTAGATGCTTGGGCTAACATGTCTGCTGGCACTGTTGTTCGAGCTTTCGCAAAAGCCGGCATCATTTCCGAGGAGCCGCACGGCACGGAAAGTGACTCTGACGGTGAAGAAAGTGAACCTGGCATGTTTGATGGAGATTTAGTGCAGCTGTTCAATTCAGACACAGAGGATGAGGACTTCGATGGGTTTGATGATAAAAATGTGAGTACCAAACTTTGTTTTGCTCCTGCTTTAGTTTTAAATACGCACACTTGTATGCTTGTGTGTTGTTGATGATGACGATTACCGGCAATAGAAATGTGAGTAAGGTACCGAACTCAGGTTTGCTCCCGCTTTATTTTTAAATACTCATACGGTACTTGTATGCGCCCTATGGTCCAGTGCGCCTTATGTGTGTGTTAAATACAGTAAGGGCACACATAACTGAGACTGCGCCTTTTAGCACAGTGCGTCTTATGGTCGTGAAAATACGGTATATTAATAACTAACCTCGTGTTGTGGACAAATGATCTCAGTTGTTCTTGTATGGGCTCAAAATGTGGTCATAAATATTTTGTACTTGTAAAAAAGATTTGTGCGTGCGTAAAAAAGATTTGTGTGTGGACTTAGAAAAAAAAAACCCTGCAAGTTACAAGTACGGATTTTGACCCTATTTTTCTTCCTTTCATCTGATTGGTCAATGTCATGTCAATCAACAATGTAACAATCCAATTAGAGAACAGATGGGTTTGGCTGTCGAGGGGCGCTTTTTTTTAACTGCAGGTCTTTGCCTGCATACATGCACATATGTCCCTCTGTGGGGGGTCACTCCCACTAGGTTTATATCTGGGACTCTCCACCATTTGACCTTAGAACTGAAGAAGCTTCTCGGATGAGAGGTGAAACGTCTTCAAGTAACTTAAAGAAGTCCAGACGCTTTTCTTTGCAAGCTCCTTTGACATTTGACCACGAGCAATCTTTTCTGGTTTCTTTGTAGCCAGAAACCAGCTCTCTCCTCGGCTTCCTCCACTACACGCTTCCCCCACGCCAGTCTCCTCCGTCACTATAAAGGAGAGAGTCATGAGCTCCATCACCCTCACCTGTGCCGTCCAACGTCCCGCCACCAGCCTCCACTGCAGCAGGCCAGAGACCACACCCCTGCCACAATAAGTAAAAGTATATCCTTGCTGTACCCTTAATGCTAAATGTGCTAAATTAACCGCTGCCTTTGCCCCTTTGGGATTATTCTTATGTCACTGGGATGTTGACCTTTGACCTTCACATTAGAGAGATGGGCAGACATAATTAGTGTATGAATTTTAAAGTAACAGGTAATAAAGAGAGTGTAGCAAATGTAGTCAGGTTTATTACTCTGTATCACACATGAGTGCCCGAGGGAGGCGGGGCTGACTGGGGAGACACAGGAAACAGAGAGACAGGGCTGACTCGACATGAAACGATGAAACGTGGGACACGGGAACAGAAACTAAACACAGGCTGAAATGAACACTGAGGGAGGGAGAACTAAGATTACTGAGAGCCTGATAAATAAGAAGAACAAAAACCAAGAAAAACAAGAGTCAAAGAAAACCAAAAACACAAAGCATTGGGCCAGGACCCACTGCTGTGACATTTATATGTGATAAAAACATTAAAAACTGCTCAGATGTTGAAATCTTTCTACGTATACTTTAGGTTCAGCTCTCCAGCCTGGCATTTGGTTAAGCATGATTCAAACATTTGATTTTGTTTAACTGGTTTTAATTATAGTTACTTTTTGTGAACATTTGTTGCAGCATTTAAAAATACATCATTTATTTTCAAACTTTTATTTGATTTAGAGCATCATATTTGACCAACGTAAATGTTTTAATTTCATATAAAATAACTGAAACAGTGAACTAAATATCTGAAATCTTTCCTTCCTTAAAAGTTATAATCCTACTTAAGTTATAGTGCAAACGCTTAAGCAACAAATATACTTGATGCTAATTAATTAATATTTCCCTTTGATGTTGCAACTATGCGGTCACTTCTGTCTTTAAACAAAATAATATTTTCCAGTTACAGAAATCATAAAGTCCAAACTAAAGTGCTACTGTTGCTATATGCATTTTATATAAATCATGGATGATGGTCCTGACATGAAGGAAGAGAAAGTTACAGGTTGCATCCTTTGACTTTGTCTCCGTGCCTTTGGGCCATTTTCAGAAGGACAACTGTTTCTGTTCAATTCTTAAATCAATTTTTTCAAACACAAACACTATTTTAAAGCTTCTAGAGAGTAAAATATTAATGATAATTATAATAACAATAATAAAAACAAAAGCTCTCAGCTCCATCAAACCAAGCAGCAGAAAGAACAATAACTGAAGAGAAAACTTTAACCTTGTAGACTTCATTATGTTCCAGCTGCTCTACAGACGCTGTGACCTCGAACTTAAGCAGGTCGTAAAGTATGTGCAGCTCAATAACTTCATAATCAGACCCTGTGGTATTTAGGCAGCAGAACAACTAAGAATAACAACTACAAATAATGTTTTTAGGTTTCTGTTGTACTGCAAGGTTCTGTACAGGAGAACCAAACCAAGAGCAAATATTACGTCTCATTTACACCTGAGCACGAAGAGCCATCAACATTTAGCAAATTGAATCATCTTTGTTTAGATGCAAGAAGAATCATATAGAAATAGAAATCCAGAGCAAAGATATCCTCTAATTCAGCGTAGCACATGTGCAGCTGCTGCGATTCACGTAAGCATTCGGCTCGTCGCTGTTGCAGATTTTTCTCTCGCTGTTCTGGCTCACAGCGCTGCAAACACAAAAATAAATATCCCCAAAGGTGTGAAAGGGAGCTAATTAGTAAGAGTATTGTTACTCTCCGCAGGAGTAGTCCAGCAGTAGAAATCAGTCCAATAACAAGGTGTGTAACATCTAGCAGGGTGACAGAAAAACCCAGGGTAACTTCTAAGGACCTCAACGTCTCTCTCACATTGTGTTTTTTAAACATGCTTCCATTTGTCACTTCAGTCTTTACTCTGAAATACAGGAAGAGAAATCATGGCTGAAACAATTTCTCATGAAACCAGGGGTGTGGTCCAACAGTCAGTTTGGTGAGGAAGGTTCCTAACTGAGAGAAGTGACCCAGAAGTATCTGTGTAGCAGCCACAATGAATCCAGATCATGAGCTTTATTAACTGATCAAAGTCTCTTCTTACATCTTCTGTATCATTCAGTTTGCATTGGTAATGCCCATTATTGTAATGCTTTTTTAAGACCAGCAAAACTTTATTTCACTTTGGGTTAGCTGGGATAAGTGATGGATGGAGGGAATTTTACTTCAGCCACGGAAATCCTAAACAGGAAGGAGGAGCAGAGTTACAGTGGATCACTATCCAGCAGGGAAACAAGGTTTATTTCAATTTCTTGGCCATGAGTGAGATTTACTGAGTGGGCAAATTAGGGAGACGACACCATCAGATCCCGAGCCCTCCATGTGTTAATCAAGAGACGGCTGCTGTGCTACATCCATAAATAATGAATAAATTAGGAGCTAAAGCTGAAAGGACAGTTTATTTGTACCATCTTCACGTGAACACATTCAAGAACATCACAGATGAAGAAACATTAAAAACTTCCACACTACATAAAGCAAGAAAAATAGTTTTTCTTTCAGGTGGTTTCAGAAAAACAGAAACATCAAACATCTCCAAGACTCTCTTTGAAAGAACTAAAAACCTTTGTTCTCATGGTCCAATCATGAGTGAACTCCCCGATGAAGCCTTGTGTGCTAAAACATGTCAGAGTTTTAAAGGTTAAACATGAGTTTCCAAAACGTTTTGCTGGAGAACAATGAACTATTTGACTGAGTTTCAATCATTTACAGACGAGCAAAACCAGGACAGAGAAAAAAGGACAAAACTGACTCGGTAAAACAACAGAAAAGAAGATCCCATGTAGATCTGTATTATGTAGAAGTTCAGCCCAGCAACCAGTTCAGTTCAACACAAGTTTAAATGATTCTATCTGAACTCTGTGGAGCCTGATCTCAAGCTTTTTGAGTCTGACACAGAAACCAGAGGATCTTTCTGTGTCTTCAGATTCACTGTGATCCAGTGATGGGAGTGATTTCAGCCCTGAGTGATCGCGCTGATGTTTGCACAGAGCAGACAATGAGGTGAATGTTTGGGCACATTGGTAACAGTGAAACAGTTTATTAGTAACGTGGGATCGTTTGTGTGCAGAGTATGAACTGAGATTCCTGAAGCTCTTGTCACACTGGTCACAGCTGTAGTTTCCTTCCATGTGTCCACGTTCATGAATGTTACAATGACCTGACTGTGAGAAGCTTCTCTCACAGTAGCTGCACTTGTGTGGTTTCTCTCCTGTGTGGACTCGTTTGTGTGATTTAAGCTTCCATGCAGTGGTGAAGGATGACCCACACTGATCACAGAGGTGCTTTTTAACCCCACTGTGAATCAGTTCATGTTGTTTTAAATCACTTGGTGTGGTGAAGCTTCTCCCACATTCTTTGCAGTATTTCAGTTTGTCTCCAGTGTGTCTACGTTGATGTGTTTTAAGGGCAGCTTGCCAACTGAAAGTTTTTCCACAGAGGTCACAATGAAAGTCTTTCCCACCACCACAGTGATGACAGGGTTGAGAACTGGATCCATCTGTGTCGCTCTGCTTCTAAACAAAGACACAAAGACAGTGTAAGTCAGTCCTTCAACATTTGTATCCTGAACGTCGCCTGAAATAAAGAGCATCTCTGCAGACGTCCAACTACATTTGACTGTTTCAGTTAACACACTCAGTTTACTGGGCTGCAATAACTACAATACTACCACCATAATACTACAGTAATACTAAAATCATAACTGAAAGGAAAATCTGAATAATCACTCAGAGCTGCTTTTCCATGCAGTAGAATTGCTAACATGCTAACACAGTTTAATGAGCAGAGTTGTTCCAAACAGTCAGGCTAAAATGACAAGATAACAATATAAATACATACCTCACAGTAGCTGCACTTGTAGAGTCTCTTTCTGGTGTGGATCTGTTGGTGTCGTCTCAGGTGATGTGGAGTTTTAAAAGTCTTCTCACACAGGTCACATTGATAAGGTCTCTCCTCAGTGTGGGTAAACATGTGTTGTTGTAAGTGTGCGTCTGTTGTAAAGTATTTGCCACACTGTTCACAGCAGTACACATCATGTCTAGTGTGAATGCGTAGGTGTGTATTTCGGCTCCTTCTCTGGCTGAAAGTTTTTCCACAGATGTCACAGCTGTATGCCTTAATTCCAGAGTGGGTAACTAGATGCTTCTGTAAGCTGCTACTGTGAGTAAAAGCTCTGCCACACTGATCACAGCTGTACGCTTTAACTCCACTGTGGATGAGTTGGTGTTCTTTTAGGGAACGCTTGAAGGAAAAAGACTTTCCACACTCGTCACAGCTGAACGGTCTCTCTCCAGTGTGGATGACCTGATGCTGTTTTAGAGAAGCCGTCACAGTAAAACCCTTCCCACAGTCGTCACAGCTGTATGGCTTAATTCCAGAGTGGGTAACTAGATGACTCTGTAAGCTGCTACTGCGAGTAAAAGCTCTGCCACACTGATCACAGCTGTACGCTTTAACTCCACTGTGGACGAGTTGGTGTTCTTTTAGGTGACCCTTCAAGGAAAAAGACTTTCCACACTCGTC
The DNA here is from genome assembly GCF_041146795.1 of Maylandia zebra. NCBI lineage: Eukaryota > Metazoa > Chordata > Actinopteri > Cichliformes > Cichlidae > Maylandia > Maylandia zebra. The sequence continues at coordinate 4,644,156 of NW_027490041.1, forward strand.
ACAGCTGAACGGTCTCTCTCCAGTGTGGATGACCTGATGCCGTTTTAGTTTAGCCCTCACAGTAAAACCCTTCCCACACTCGTCACAGCTGTATGGCTTAATTCCAGAGTGGGTAACTAGATGACTCTGTAAGCTTCTACTGCGAGTAAAAGCTCTGCCACACTGATCACAGCTGTACGCTTTAACTCCACTGTGGATGAGTTGGTGTTCTTTTAGGTGACCCTTCAAGGAAAAAGACTTTCCACACTCGTCACAGCTGTATGCCTTAATTCCAGAGTGGGTAACTAGATGCCTCTGTAAGTGGCTACTGTGAGTAAAAGCTCTGCCACACTGATCACAGCTGTACGCTTTAACTCCACTGTGGACGAGTTGGTGTTCTTTTAGGGAACCCTTCCTGGAAAAAGACTTTCCACACAAGTCACAGCTGAACGGTCTCTCTCCAGTGTGGATGACCTGATGCCGTTTTAGTTTAGCCTTCTCAGTAAAACCCTTCCCACACTCGTCACAGGTGTGTTTTTTCTCTCCCTTTCTTCTGTGAGGTTTGTCGGCCTCCTGAGAGCGCTGACTTCTGGCTCCATGTTGGTCCTGCAGTGACAGAGATACAAACAGAGGCAGTGAGTGAAATGCAGTCGTGGAACAAACTCAACCTTCAAACTCCATTAACACTAGTTTTAAACCTGAAGGTGGAGCGTGGCACCAAACACCTTAAAGGTCTCTTATCCCCACCTGCTGGTAGTTCTAACACATTACATCCAACCTGCTGTTAAAGATAATTCATGACTGTTCAAACACTAAAATCATGCACACACACACACACACACACACACACTATTTTATAATTTAGATTATTTTGTTGTTTCCTATTACATATTTCTATAATTTGTATAGATTTATACAGAATTATTCAGTGATAATAAATCCTATGTTTGTTTATTCTAAAGGAACCCCGTTAGCTTCCACAACAGATGTTGCTCGTCTTCCGTCAAATACTCACATAAAATATTACACAATAAAGTGGATTCAAGATATCCACATAATTTCACTCTTACATCCACAGTGAGGTTTCACAATTGTTCAAATATAAGCAATCAATAATAATAATAATAATAATAATATCAATAACATTGAGGCACATTAGACAAATTTCAAAAACAAATCATGTCTTACAATATTTACAACAACTAAAAGCTCTGTAAATCGGCTTTTAAGTCTTCATTGAAGTTTTGAATAATTCTCTAATTTTTTAAGGCAACTTATTCCACTTAAAAGTTGCTCTAAATGTAACAGTTTTACAAAACGTTACTTTTAACTCGAGCATTTACTAAATTGCAGCTTGTTGAAAACTGTGTAATATGATGATGTATTTCATCTGGATACTGCAGCTGAGCAGAATAAATGTGGTGTGTTTAACAGAATTGCTTTCTTTAGAACTACAAGTAAGCCATAGAATATTTTAGCCTGTACAGGAAGCCAAGAAAGGTTATTATGCATTTTATCAATATTAGTATAGTATGAACATCTTCACACTAATCTGGACGCCTTATTCTGGACTAACTGAAGTCTGTTAAGATCTGTCTTATTAGCTGCTGACCAAATGATTGAACAATACTCCAGATGAGACATTACTAGTGCATTAATGACATCTTTCATAATGAAGAAGTGATACACAAAGAGCATTTCATAGCCATAGCTATGCCTTGTCGGCAGAGTTATGTGACATTAGTGATGTTTGTACTTTCAGCGTTAACTTGGTTTTAAAGCCTTTAAAATATACGCCGTTCAATAGTCGACCTTAATCTGACAGAGAATGTGATGATTTTGTGGATAATTAAAGTCAGTCATATATCCACAAACACAACAAGCTGAAAGTCAGTGATGCTGCTCGGTTTGCAGTCCTGAACATCACGGCACAAGCAGGATTCACTGCACTGTTAATGTTAGCTGTGTTATATTGCTGCCTCTGTTCGGTGGTGTCGAGCCAAACGCACTTTAACGTGTGTTTGAACGAGCTGACGGTTCACTCGTTAAGCTGAAAGAAAGATGCTTTAATCACAGCAGTCACACATGTGTCCACTGCACCATCTGGAACTCTTCTTGTTTACACTCGTAATAACACAAACACTAAATCCTGCTTCTCTGTGCTGTTGTGTAGCAGTGTGTACACCTGAGACTGTCACCTGTCTGTCTGTCCTGCACTCTCTCTCTGTTTCTTTCTCTCTGATTGTGGAATAAAAGTATGAACATGTGTTTATAAGTTACACTTGTGTTTGAATCCTGCAGCTTATCACACATTTGATTTCCATGTGTGACGACTGCAAGTGTCCAGAGTGAGGACAGACTGAGGGACCCACTGCTGCACATCATCTGTGAGGCTTTGCAGCCCTGATGATCCACCAGGACAAACTCAGCAGTGTGTGAGGAAGAGGAGGAGGAAGAGCCAGCAGCAGCTGACAGATGGAGAGAATAGACAGACTGTTCCCTGTTTGTGAAGGACGGCTAGGAAAGTTTAACATAACTGTCTGTGCTGAATCAGTCTTATTAGTTAATGTTCAAATAATGTGATCATCCCAGTGTTTTCAGTGTGGGAGAAAGTACTCAGGGCCTTCAAGTTACACACTATGAAAGGCAGCAACAAGTTTAATGTTCAGAAACCTAAAGTCTGTATCAGCAGCAGGATGGAGCTAAAAATAAATGTTGGTTTCAGTTCTATGAAGCTTTGAGTCTGTGAAGGTTCTCAGTCATCCAGGTCATCGTAGTCAAAGGAGCTTGCAAAGAAAAGCGTCTGGACTTCTTTAAGTTAATTGAAGACGTTTCACCTCTCATCCGAGAAGCTTCTTCAGTTCTCTCTCTTCACTTGCATACCCACCACGGAGGCCGAGGAGACTGTCAGAAAATGACTACAAGAAGACAGCTCCTTGGAGGACAGGACCAACTTCACAGCCGATCAGATCTGCACACTGTTAGACCTCTGCCTCACCACTACATATTTCAAATACAACGAAGGCTTTTACAGACAAAAACATGGCTGTGCCATGGGCTCCCCCGTGTCACCTATTGTAGCCTTTACATGGAGGAAGTGGAAAGGAAGGCTCTTGGCTCTTTCAAAGGAAGAGTACCCAGCCACTGGTACAGATATGTGGACGACACCTGGGTCAAAATCAAGACACAAGAAGTGGAATCCTTCACTGCGCACATTAACACTGTGGATAAAAACATCAAGTTCACCAGGGAAGACACAAAGGACAACTGTTTGCCCTTCCTGGACTGCACTGTGCACATTGAAGAGAACGGCAACCTCAACATCGAAGTTTACCGGAAGCCCACACACACAGACCAGTACCTCCTCTTTGACTCCCATCACCCTCTGGAACACAAACTTGGAGTAATTAGGACCCTACACCACCGGGCAGAACATGTTCCCTCTAAGCCTGAAGGAAAAAAGAAGGAACACACACATGTAAAGGAAGCACTCAAAACGTGCGGCTATCCTAAATGGGCGTTCTTAAAGTCAGCAAAGAGGCACAGAAAAGAAGACCAGACACCAGCGAGGGAGGATAAGAAGGACAGACGCAACAACATTGTCATCCCCTATGTAGCCGGTGTATCAGAGAAACTCAGGAGAGTTTTCTCCAAGCATGACATCCCGGTGCATTTCAGACCCAGCAACACGCTCAGACAAAAACTGGTTCACCCGAAAGATAAAACGCCAAAACACAGACTTAACAATGTGGTGTTTGCTGTACAGTGCAGCGAGGAATGCCCAGACCTCTACATTGGAGAGACCAAACAGCCACTTCACAAGCGCATGGCACAACACAGAAGAGCCACCTCCACAGGACAAGACTCAGCTGTCCATCTGCATCTTAAGGATAAAGGACACTCTTTCGAGGATGCCAATGTTCACATTTTGGACAGAGAGGACAGATGGTTTGAAAGAGGAGTGAAAGAATCCATCTATGTCCACTGTGAGCGACCATCTTTGAACAGAGGCGGGGGTTTACGACACCAACTCTCTGCCATCTATAATCCAGTTTTGAGATCCCTTCCCAGACGCCTTAACGCCCACTCACATCCTGGGCCATCTGACCTCAGGAATTCGCATGATAAGGTGCGGCCAGGTTTCACAATGAACTCACCCGAAACTCTGGCTGATTGGGACCCACACCCAGTTTCACACCTTGGCTCAGGCGATTAGAGGATCATCAGGGGGTCCTTTTGTCCCTCTGTGGGGGGACACTCCCACTAGGTTTATATCTGGGACTCTCCACCATTTGACCTTAGAACTGAAGAAGCTTCTCGGATGAGAGGTGAAACGTCTTCAAGTAACTTAAAGAAGTCCAGACGCTTTTCTTTGCAAGCTCCTTTGACTATGAAGCTTTGAGTATTTTGGATCAGTAGCTGCTGTGTTTGTTGCATCATATTGCTGTAACTGTTTATATGCTTTATATATTCTGAGCTAAGTTGATCTATAGTGTTACATCATATTCTATAAGGATGTTATGTGTTTGTAGACCTTCTGCCCAGTTTGACCCATTTAGCAGAAGTCAGCCTGTTTAAGGCTCTGATATCTATTCTGTGTGACTTAAAGCAGTTATGACATGGTCTGATTTTCTCACCCAATAAAGGAATATTTCATATATCAGTCTACTCTTCATTCTATCAGACACAGTTATCACAGCTCCTACATTTGCTTTTTACACATATATGTAAGCACTGAGCCACATTTAGTAATGCCAACAATATAATAACTATAATATTGGCCATATTATATTTACATTACCACAGTGAGGTGACTTTAGTCTCATGAACAACATCAGCTAATTGTTATTTACAGCTAATCTTAAACGACTGTTCAGCACAGAAATGAAGCCCAACAATCATGTTTCACAGTCCTGTGGTCTCAGCCTCAGATACTCATCAAATCACACAGAGCTCATGTAGAAACAAATGAACTAAATATGTTCTCCTTCATTTCTGACAAACAAAGCTTTATGAAATGTTTCCAGCTGTTAGTACATAAACACATAAACAACAGCTGGTTGTTTCAGTGAAAATACATTGATGGGTTTTTAATAAAGTTGTGCAGCTGTAAAGTATTTTGTCTGGTGTCAATTCTATCGTCAGCTACATCGTTATGGCAAATGTTCAAATGTATATGGTGATAAATATCTTTGGTCATATGGTCCTGCTCTGTCTGTCACCTTCTGTGTTGAGCTCATTGTTTCCTCTGTAGTGGCTGAGCTGAGTCCAAGTAGCTGAAAATGTTCCTCTGCTGCTCCGTCAGACTCTCCTCCTCCTGCTGATCAGCTGGGACACAAAACAGATCTTTGTTAGGCTCCACACTGCACTGAAGAGTCAAAGTGTCTCATATGTTCATCTGACAAGTAAAAGAACACATTTTTGTTTCCCGAGGTGGGCAACTTGTTGGAAACAAACACAAAAGGTTTGAGCACTGATACCTGCCATTGCTGGCATTGAAAGATGCAACGCCAGCAATGTGGATTGGTTTGAGTCTTGACAATCCACATTGCTGGCATCTTTCAATATGTTGAATGCACCAGTGTAAGTGCAGCCACTCAGACTCAATGTGTTCATAGAAACAGGTGCAGATGTGTCACGAGTTCATCCAGCAGTAGCTATGGCACTTGGCCACAGGGGGCAGCAGTGGACTGACCTGCATTCGAGACTGCTCCAGCTGCTCTGTGACAGTCAGTAGATCTGCTACAAATTGCAGATCATATGCAAGTTTTGGAAATGACATTATAAATATTCCTAACTTAGCCACGGCAGCCATGTTGATGTATTACCTATATTGGCTGAAAATGTTCATTTGCAGAGAAAAGACACAGGCAGACTGTGCTTACAGGACAACAACAACAACAATCTTTATTTATAGAGCACATTTAAAAACCAACGGCATGCCAAAGTGCTTAACATAGAACAAATTAACACAAGTATAATCAGAGTCATAAAAATAAAAGTGTAGAATTATGTTCATAGGAAAAAGCCACCAATAGAAAAAATATAACTATAGCACATAGCTATAGCACAATATAACTGTGCCATCAACACACAATGGGGATAAGACATACACAGCGCAAATAAAAAGCAAGATAGGAAAATTAGTAAAATAAATCACTGCAGACAAGGCCAGCATTTAACCGGTAGAAAACGCAAGATTAAACAAATACGTTTTAAGCCGTGATTTAAAAGATTGAATAGAGTCAGACGCCCGAATGCAAATGGGAAGGTTGTTCCACAACTCTGGTGCGGCCAGGGCAAACGCTCGATCACCTCTAGACTTCAGCCGAGATCTAGGCTGCACCAACAGTAACTGTGAGGATGATCTTAAAGCCCTAGCAGGACATATAAGCTTAAGAGTTCCTTAAGATAGCTCGGTGCTGTGTTATTAGTGATTTTAAAAGTAAACAGCAGAATTTTAAATTGGATACGGTATTTCACAGGCAACCAGTGCAAATCAGCTAGGACGGGAGTAATGTGGGCAAACTTCTTAGTTTTGGTTAGAATGCGTGCAGCAGCATTTTGGACTGTCTGTAATCTATGGAGGAGGGAGAGTGGAGTCCAAAATAGAGTGAATTGCAGTAATCCAGCCTCGAAGTTACAAAGGCATGGATGAGTTTTTCCAGGTCTTTATGCGGGATATACTGCCTGGCCTTAGAAATAAGGCGGAGTTGGTATAAACTGGATCTAACAACAGCAGACACTTGTCTATCAAGTTTAAATGAGCTGTCAAGTAACACGCCCAAATTCCTAACAGTGTCGGAAAAGAAGCTAGTGAGAAAACCAAAAGCATCACGAAGTTTGGCACGAAGGACGTCACTGCCAAAGACCACAATTTCAGTTTTCTTATCATTAAGGATAAGAGTATTTGCCAGGAGCCATTGCCTGACCTCACACATGCACTCTCGAAAACTATTCAAGGACAAAGCTAGGTCATCATTTAACTCAAAGTAGATCTGAATGTCATCAGCATAATAATGAAAAGCGATGTGATATTTCTCAAAGATAGCGCTTAGTGGAAGCATGTACAATGAGAGCAGAGTAGGGCCTAACACAGATCCCTGAGGGACACCACAACAGACAGGTACAGCGGAGGAAGAGGAAGTGGCCAAGTGAACCGAGGAGAGCCGATTGGACAAGTATGATTTAAACCAATCCAGGGCAACACCCTTGATGCCTACAGCGTGCTCAAGTCTTGCCAATAGGATTTTATGATCAACCATATCGAAAGCCGACGATAAATCCAATAGCACTAGGACCGAGGAGCGTCCATTGTCAGCCATTAGTAGAAGGTCATTGAGAACTCGGAGCAGCGCTGACTCAGTGCTATGATGTGGTTTGAAGGCCGATTGGAATTTATCATTAATGCTATTCTCATCCAGGTAGGCCTGGAGTTGAAGCAACACTATCTTCTCAAGAATTTTGGCCAAGAACGGAAGCTTGGAAATCGGCCTATAGTTCGCATAATCATTATAATCGAGGTTCCTTTTTTTAAGAACAGGCTGAATTATAGCATGTTTAAAGGCTGATGGTACGCAACCAGAGAGCAAAGAAGAGTTCAAAAGGGACAATATACTAGGTCCAATTGCACTAAAACAGTCCTTAACTATACGAGATGGAAGAACATCATATACGAGATTAGTATTGTTCAGTTGTTCAACCAGACGCTTAAGAGTAGGGAGTGAAACGGGTTCAAACTGATAGAAGGAAGAGGAACAGTCAGGGGTAAACGCAGGGCCTGTCATTAAAGGAAGAGCAGATTTAAGAGATGAGACTTTATCTAAAAGATAATTTAAAAATTGTTCGCAAAGAACCGTGGAGCACGGCAGCGGCATAGTGGGGCAGGGGTTGACCACAGAGTTAAACATTTTAAATAAAATTCGAGGATTGTTACCATTGGTAGAGATAATTTTTGAAAGAAAAGCTGCTTTAGCCATTTTGGCAGCAGTTTGAAACTTCAAGCGACTAGTACGTAGGATGTCGTAAGATGCCTGGAGTTTATCTTTCCTCCACCTTCTCTCATCCCGCCGACACGCACGTCGTAGAGCGCGAACAGAGTCACTTAACCAACATTGTGAGTAAGTTCTGGGGCGCTTCATTTTAATAGGTGCCACAGTGTCGAGGATGGAGGAACATGTAGTTAACAGGGTATTGGCAAAATTCTCAACCATATGAGGGGTAAGACAATCTGACGTAATAGATGCAGAATACACAAAAGAAGCAGAGAATTTCACCACAGTATCAGCATTAACAGTACGCACATCACATAATAACGTTACATGTTATTATGTGATGTTACTGAAATCATCATGAATAACAGGAGTGGTGATTCCTGTAACTTTGTGTATATAATTTGGCATTTCTTACTGATGTAGGCCAAAAATAAATACATAAACTGAGCACCTGATGGCTTTGAACTTTTGTTGTCCATCTTCCATTGGTTTGAATTTTGCGCTCCAGTACAAACACAAATCCCCCAACCCGAGGATCAGCACAATTAACCTAACAGACCTACACCTTAGTTCACAGATTCACTTTGTCTAAGGTTGATTTCTGGGATTTCACACAACCCAGGATTCAGATGGTGAATCCATGATGGGCTTGGATTTACATCATTATAAATGAAATGTGCTCTACTTGGAAGCAGCCGGCCCCGCCCCTTTTGACGGGTTGTGTGAGACTTTAAATCATCAAACTGTAAATTATAAATTAAATTGTTATTGATCCTTTACCCCGAGTCCTAAAGTGTAGATTTATTTTCTTACTCTTCTTATATTTATTGTTTGTTTACTTGCACCGCTGTAACTGCAGCCTCGTCGTCTCGTCTCTCTATATGCTGGACTGTCTGTAGCGGAGATGACAATAAAGTTTACTTTGACTTCAGCAGCGCGCAGGCGCACCGAGGGCTCTCGCGCTCACTTTATAGAATGTAGAAAAAACATGGGTGCAGATTATAAGTCTGTATCATAATATCTGTTTGTTGTTTTTATTTTGTTTTGCGAGTTGGTTATTAGATGCCGCTCCAGCCAGCCAGAGACTCCCCGCCGCCCCGCCCTCTCCTCCCTGTGCCGCCAGCAGCAGGCGCACCTCGCAAACGGAGGGCGCCCTTACTCCCAGCAAATGGCTGATAGAAAACCGATCGGTGCCTACGAATTTCCCAATATGCGCTGGCATGACGTCGGGGAAGCATGGGTACGACCGATTATTTTATTTTTTTCTTGCCCGTGATGCCCCCCCCACCACGATGCATTCTATTGGTTTGCACACTTACACACACCCAGCTGTGGTTTCCTGCTTTGCTGGACTCTGGAGAGCCCCGCCTTTAACGCTCTTCTCTCACAGAGAGCAACAGAAAACTTGGAAAAACTCCAGATTGACTGAACTCAGTTCAAAGTTACCTTGACACCTTTAGATGTGAGACGTAGTGATGGTCCGCTTGAAGCTGACGCTCCGGTGCGTGTGTCAGAAAGATCAACGCGCTGCTTCAGAAGCACCGTGTCGAGGCTTGATTCGTTTGGCCAGAGTCACGTGATCAGTGACGTCTGAAGCTTCGTTTAGAACGTACCTTTTTTTAAATCGAACTTTATTGAAACACAATGAGTATACAACATACAAACAGATGAAGTTTACAAAAGAACAGAACATGAACATACAGAACCAGGAGTAAAAAAATTATGATATGAGTAGGCGAAAAAACTCAACATATAAATATTGTTCTGAGAGGCTTTTTGTTGGTTGAGTCTGAAATTGATTGTATGTACAATTCATATCCTTATAAAAAGGCAGAAATATGGTGTTTTATTAATAAACTTACATTTATGGATATAAAATAGCTAAAAGTATTAACAAATTTTTTATAAAAAACATTTATCATTCTTCCTGGGGAACTTAAAGAAAAAGAATAAAACATTTTCCCATCGTAAAGAAAACTCCCTTAAAATATGGACAATAACAAAACTGCTAAATTCTTCCAGAATCTCTGTGTAGAGGAACCAAAAGAGATGTGCCACAGTTTCTGGATGATCCCCACAGAAAGTTCAATTAGTATTTATGTCTCTTTTAAATGTTACCATATAGTGACTGGCTGGGTCACATTTATGAAGAATTTTATATGAGATTTCCTTCACCTTGTTCACAATTAGATATTTATGGGATCATCCAGACTGTCTTCCAGGTGATATCTGGAACATGTCGGTTCCAGTAAGATATTCTATATATGGGAGAGAGACGATATCTTCTTGGAATAAACTACGTATTCTCTTATTGCTGTTACCAAGTTCCTGTGAAAAGCAGATTTTTCCCACTGCTGACTCAGCTGGATCAGGGAGAGTGACTGAGGCAGATATTGAGCTGTCAGTGTTTTTATATAACATTAAAGTCCCTGAGGGTATGGCACCAAGCACCATTGAGAATTCCCCAACACTGACGGGAAAATTATATAGTGTAAGGAATTCATTGTAAGTAAGTAGTACTCCCTCGTTAAATTTTAAAACTTAGTAGTGGCCGCCATTGTTGGCAGCTGAAATTTGGCTGGGCCGCGCTATGAATTCTGGGATATGGTGGGCCACGAAGGACACACCCGACCCATCCTTCAAACTCGGGGGAATGAAGGACGCATTTGAAGGAGTCGAGGAATCGGGACAGCCTTCGTCGCCTGGCTGTGACGTCATCGGCCTTCAAATGCGGCCTCCGGAGGATGCAGCCGACGTTTTGGGACACAGCTTGTGTGTCTTTGTTGGTCATGTGACCTCCCAGGGACTACACATGGAAACGAGCAGTTTAGCTCAAATCTGGCAGGTTTCCATCGTCTGTTTTTGTCCTGATGTCCATGAACATGAACACTGTCCCTGTCAAACACGTCCAGATAATCTGATCCAGTGTTGTTCTTCTTCTGTGGTGTTTGTGATGGAGCTGCTGATCCTGATGTCCTCCACCAAGGGGGCAGCAAATTCAGCTGACTGTCATCATTTATTAAAAAGATGTAACAATGTGACATAATGCAATATAATAGTGTCAGTTACACATTGTGGGTTGCACTGTGGCCAGAATGGACATTACCTCCTGCCTAATGGAAGCTGTCAGCCATCCTGCAACCATGAATTAGATAAGCAGAAGTGAAGGGATTGTTAACAACAATTTAATAATAAAATGTAATGTGATAGTTGCACTTTATTAGCTCCCCACAATCGTATGAATAATAACCATGAATGCACTGCATGCTCATAGCAAGTTCTTTAGGTTTAAAGTGAGATCCTGCTTTAAAGGGCGCTTCATCTGCTGGGAATGACATGTTTCTTCTAGTATGTAAGGCTCAGCCCATCTTACTGGGACTTACTTTTGTAGATCCACATGCTCTAAACCTGCTGCTCCATGATTGGTGCAGAAGCTTTAAGCTACTATTAACAAATAATGACCATGGACTTAGTTGTTACTACAATAACTTATCATTGAGCAACTTTTAATTTTACTTGTAAAACTATGCAAGTAGAATTGAATGGGGCACAGTGAGCTGAGCACAGGCCCACTCTGTGACACTCAGAGGTTTGTGGATATCATACTGAGAGTATTGGACACAGTGCAGCCAGCTTGCAGCCACTTTCCCACCACTTTAGCACAATGTTTACATGAGACTCAGCCACACTAATGTTCCTGGGCAGACATGTGGTGCAGCATGGCTGATGGCACTGTACCTGCAGCTGTCATGGACAAGAACCACTCAATACCTCACCCAAGCCAAGCCTGTGCTGATGTTGTGATCTGAGACCGAGACACTAACCCAGGATCATGATATGATGTTGTGAGAGTTTCACTAAGAATTAGCTCTGATTACAAGATTTCAATCTATCGTAACTCTAATTTGTATTTACTTCAGTTTGTTCATCTTGGAGCTGTGTGCAGCTGAGGACAGTCTTATTATTACCAGGTGAGGATATGTAACAGCCACAGTCTGTAGAGATGATGTCACCATGGAGTGGTGATGTCACTGGAGCTGCCAATATGTGCTCCAGCCAAAGCTACACCAGAGGGTTGTGCTGTGTAACAGGTTGGTGCAGGTGGTGTTATCTACATTTGAACATTAGGCAACAGTCTCATGAAGACACTTTCTATTGTTCACTAAAGACCAACAATAACAGAGACAAAGGGAGAGCAGCAGAACTAGTGCTAACAATTAGCACTGCTAGCCTGCCCACCAACACCAGCTAATGTTCTAAAAACGATGATCAATGATTTTGCTGTAACGGCTCCAGCTGTCTGTGTCAGGGACACGTTGGAGATGAAGTGAGTGATCCAGTGACAAAGGTTTGGAAAGCTGCAGTCAGCTGAGACTAAAGGAGTCACCTGACCGAGAGACCAAATGTTTCACTGAGAACGTCCAGATGAACAGAATCAACCTTTGGGATAATCTGTTCCACACATCCATGTTTCACTTACTGCATTATATTTCCTCATTGCTGTGCACACAGGCCTGTGGCTTATAACCAACTCCAAGTTCAGACTCAGAGGCTGCTGAAGCTGTTTTCTGGAACAGAGACGTGTTGGATATAAAAGCAACTCTTCTTTATGTGTCAGCACTGAGGAAAGGAGCAGCTTCGTTTCTAAGTGTATGAAGGACTGTAGCAGTGTGTGTGTGAGCTTTATTTCACAGACAGAACCATGTCAAAAACACAAGTTCAGGTAAAAACAATACAAAATCAAAGAGTCTGATCAGAAGGATTAAACAGAGGAGTGTGGGACTGTTTTTAACAGACAGCAGGTTAAGCCAGGCTGGAGGAGTAAACTGAGCCTCGGTGTGAGCAGCAGTGTGTTTGACAGGAAGCTGAGATAAACAGTCTGGAGCCCATTTAGTGCTTCATATGAAAGTGTGAGGATTTGAAAGCAAATCTAAAATCAAGCAGGAGTCAGTGTGAGAATGATTTGTGCTTTTCCTCAGTCAGATGCTGGGAGTTTCAGTTCATCCATGTTCAGCGTGCTGTGCTTTGTGTAACAGGAGAATATGACAGTATAAATCAAGTCTTCATGTCACTGAAAGCCTCCACAGTCTGCTATGGAGGTGCATCAGTTTGGATTTACAAGAAGAACATTTCTTAAACCTGCCACAAGATGGCGCTCCAACAGAAGGGATGTCCACAGTGTAACACAGACACACACATACTGTGTGAATGTGTGAGTGAATGGGCTTTCAACACAAGGCTTCTGCTGCTACCTTTAATGACATAATTAGCTAACAAGAACAAACTGTTAATTACCACCAAAGAACGGCTCCAGATTTTAGCTGCTGACCATTTTGTGAAACGTTGATTACATCAGCTTATTGTTGATTTTTCAACCTTAATATCAGCTGCTTTAAAGGAGCCTGGTTCTCTGGCAGTAACACTTTTCTTCACTAGATGCAGTGCAGGCACAGTCTGTGTTTCTAAACTACACACTAATGTTCATTGTTGTGCAGCTAAATCCTCCCTCTGGATGGGAAGAATCCCTGTCAGGCTTCAAACACCTGGCTTGGTGTTCTGGAGCTAATGTGTCACCTGTGAGGACTCTGAGATGAACACACAGCAGACACTTCAGTTCTCCGTCTGTGTGTCCTCAGTTTCCCAGCATGCCTTGGCTGTGGTGGTGGAGGTGAATGAGGGGGAACATGCTGCTCTGTCAGCACTCAGGTTTCATACCTGGTGATCTCAGAGGACAAAGCGGCGTTACAGCAGCGCACGTTGATGAGACCTGATGCTCTGAACAGTTCAGACTTCAGCCTCGCTCTGAGAAAACAAACGACTGACTGTCAGCAGCAACTACACCTGCTCCATCAGTGACGGAGAGAAGAACTGAGACTGAGAGACATACAGCTGCAGGTCAAAGGTCAGAAACGCCCGCTCTTTGTACGGGTCAGGAGTTAGTACTGCAGAGGTCAGAGGTCAGCTTGCTGACAAACCATTTGAAACAGTTTGGAGCTAAAAGCACAACAGCAGAGGAAAGAAGAGACACTGCAGAGATGATGCAAAATATTGTGTTTTGTTCTCAGCTGTCAAAAAGTGTAACACACGTGTTCCAGCACAGCCTTTGTGTACTTTCACTTCTCCATACTGTCCATTGGAAATCCTGTTTGTTACTTTTTGATTTCAGTCCATGTGTCCAAAGCAAACTTCTGTCCCACACTTTCTCTGCTGACTCTTCACCGATGCTCAGATGATCTCAGATGATTTCACCAGAACTCATCAAAATTCGGGCTCCACAGAAACCCAGACGTCACTAAACAAGCGTAACAAGCAAAGTGAAAACTGGTCGTTCAGCTTTATTGACCAAAGATAAGCTCACATGTCACCTCATGACACAGACACTTATTTCCACAGCATGCACGAGGACTGACAATAAGTGTCTATAAAGCCACTTCTATCTGCCACACCTGTGCTTCTGTCATGGTTGCTCTCCTCTCACTCTGTCATTTATCCACAGTCTGCCTCCCTCTGCTCCGTCAGCTGACGTCCTCTCTACACCACCTGCTGTGTTTTATCCTGCAAAAACACATTTAAGAAGCGTTGCACCGAGTAACGGGAGGAACTGCTATAAAATCCATTTAAAGGAGGTGGTGCTGAGTGCTGTGACTGGGGTCCCACCACTGACATCACGGGTGGAGGACATGTTGGAAAACTGCTACAAAGTGCTGTGCAGCCAGCAGAGCTTACAGTCTGTCCTGTGTGTCATACAGGCTCTCACACTTAGTGTTTCTGTGACACATTGAAGAGAAGTTTGTGTTGTTCACAGTTGTGCTTGTACTGAGTGACAGCTGACATGACCTAACAGGAATAATGTGTCTGTGCTGAATGAGAAGTAACACACAATGAAGTCTTGATGCATCTCAATCATCCAGGAAAGTGAGTCTGTTGCTTCTGTTCATCTGGACGCAGCGTTTTGTGGGAGAAACGTGTCGTCATCATCAGGTGACGTCTTCAGTCTCAGCTGCAGGTTTCAGTCTTACAAACAGGACATTTGCATAAAGACTGAAAGCAGCTGCAGGAACGATGGGCTGGGAGCTCCGTTCCTTCATCTTAATTATGCAGATTCTCAGGACCATTGATCAACAACCACTGATCCATGTCCATGAGTCCCATTCACAGAGATGTGGGAATGGCTGCAGTCACAGCATGTAAGATGGAAATAAATGAGAAGTATTTAGCTGAAGTGGATTTGATTTATGTTACTTCTTTTTTAACTTGTAGTTCTACATTGGAAGATTATTGTGATATTGAAATATAAAAATACATTTATATTCTATTATTTTCTCAAAATAAGCGTCACACTCGTGGAAGCCGGTGTAGCCGCCGAAACGCCTGCATTTATGGAGACTTTCAGCCCCAGGTAGGCCAGTTATGGATCTTCGGATCCACATTATGTCAGCATAAAATACATACTTAGGCAGAATTTTGCAAACATCTATTTTTCATTTTGTAGCAGCATAGAGCTTTTTTCCAATTATTTTTTAAAAGTCAGGTCAAGGCTCCAAAAGCCCAAAGGCGATATAACAGTTTGTGTTTGCTACATGGATCATTGTAGTTCAGCTTTCCTTTGTTATATTTCTTTAAGAGCTCAAAATGTGTTCATTACATAAATCAAATGTAATTTTCTCTGTAGCACTTCATGGATTTCATAAGCAACACACTGTAGTTGTTCACACAAAGCATAAAGGTAAAAACAATATACACAGTGTTATCTTCATTTTAGATGTCACAAAGTATTTGCGGCTCCCAGTGTTTTCCCGAACCCTGACCCTTTGCGTGGAAACCGGGTCCAAAAGGCTCTTTGGGTGTTAAAGGTTGCTGACCCCTGCACTAGGCCCAACTGACACATATATTTGATTCCAAATACAAAAAATAATGTGTAACCTGCTGGAAGAATGTAGGAGGTTGAGACAGGATCTCAACACTTGGTGTCTGCAACAAAAGACAACAATATGTGGGCCGATCGTGGCTCAAGAGTTGGCAGCTCGTCTTGTAATCGGAAGGTTGCCGGTTCGAGCCCCGGCTTGGACCGTCTCGGTCGTTGTGTCCTTGGGCAAAAAAGCACTTTGGGGTCCTTAGGGACGAGTAAAGCGCTCTACAAATACAGGCCATGTAATGGCAGAAACATTCTCTAGTGTAAATCCTGACTAGTTCATTAACTACAGATCAGTTTCAGTGAACATTATTCACAGAGGGATCTGAGTTCCTTATACCAGACTCTACAGAAACTGTAACACTGTACAGCTCTGCGACTCAACAATATGACAACAATGTAACACACACTAGAATCATCAAATAAAGCCCCACTAACCACTAGAACTAGAACTAACTAACTAGCACTGGACACTTGCATATTAGAGATTTCTACCACCATAGGAGGCGAGATATCATCCTTGAACCAGAGCATCCAGCCCTCAATTTCGGACATAAAAAGCGACGTGGCCAGGCATGATAACACTTTGACTGAACTGCAGGACTGTGCCTCGAACCACTCTGACACCATCGCCACTCTCCAGGCCACTGTGGAGCGTTTGTCTGCGGAGGTAAAGAAGTTAGATGAGAGATGTGGAGCTCTTGAGGCACTCCAGGAGGAATAATTTAAGAACTGCAGGAACACCAGAAGGCACAGAGGGACCCAAGATGACTGAGTTGGTTCACACCTGTTGGCGGAGGCGCTATCTCTCGAGGAGAAGCCACTCATCGATCGAGCACATAGAGTGAATCGCCAGCGTCCCAAACAAAGTCATCTTCCTCGGCCCATCATCTTGAGATTGCACTACTACCACATTGGTGAGGAAATTCTGCTGAAAGCTGCAGAGAACAAGAACCTGATGTATAAGGGTTTTTAAAATAAACATCCTCCCAGATTTCCCTCCCTCTGTTGGAAACGCAGAGCCGCATTTGCAAATATGAGAGGAAGACTACGTGGGATGACCGGCGTCAGGTACAGACTGCTATACCCTGCAAAGCTGTTAGTGACCCATGGTGATGTGAGGAAAAGCTTTAGCGATCCCAAAGAGACCGTAGACTACGCGGAGAAGCACCTCTCCCACCCACCTTCAAATGTATTAAAAGCAAGGATATATCTATATGTCTAACGCTGACACAGCACTGTGTTTCTTCTTTTCCCTTTATATTCCATGTAAAGGTGAATATGGAGCGTTTATGGCGATTTTCTGAATCTCGGGCAGATGAACTTCCCTGAAGTGTTTCCAGCTGGGTGTCGAGTGTTTGACCGACGCATGAAACGACACGTTTGTGAGTCTTTGTGAGTATTTATCACACGGCGTGCTGCGGGGAAAAGCCTGTTGTAACATTCATGTTTTAGCCCCTGACGGCTCTTTTTGGCTTTTCATCCCTAAACTCTCTGCATGCTCTTTCATGTGATTCGTTTTATTTTGAAAAGTCTCAATAGGATCTTGAGCTTTATTGTGAAAGGTTTATGTGGAAAATAAAGAAGCGGACGGCGGAGCCACGCGATGGTTTTACCGTCGTTGTTGCTAACGAGCGTCCGTAGTGTGGTTATATTAAATATAAGAGAAAGAGAGAACTTTAATACAGACACTACAGCGAGCATCACAACCATGTAACATATTTTACACCATGAAACAAACGATCTTTCATATCATCATCTGATATATATGTTATATGGAACAGGCCCAGCTCAGGCTGTCTGTGATGCAGCACAGCGCCACCCTGTGGTCATCACTGCACTGGTGACACTACAAACAAACAAGTATACAGGATGGACGGTGGCCCTGAGAGCTCACACACACTGCTGCTTCTAAAACACCATGAAACAGGAAAATGCTGTGAAAGCACAAAATAATCACAGTTCAAAGAGACAATAGTGACAGAAACAGAGGCTTCACTGGTGCTGAGGGAGAAATCCCAGAGAAGCTTCCTTCCTGCCAGTATACGAGCCCACCAACAGAGACAGGACCAGTTCATCCTCCATCACTTACTGTGGCTCACGTTGCTCTTCTGTTGCTTTGCATCACAGACGCGTCTTTACTGGCTTCTTCTTCTAATTGCACTTAGAAACATGTTGTCTTTAACCTGTCACAGCTGCCCAGATGCTGCTGCTGAGAACATGTGGAGCTGATTCATGTAGTCATGTGTCTGTGAACAGCCAATCACAGGAAGACTTTCAGAAGAAACTCAGAGGAACAGCTGAGATGTGCTGAGTGACACAAGAACTGACAACAAATGTTAAAGTTCAAATGGTGGTTTTGTTTGCAGGGACTGTGAGTGGATGGAGATCCTGGTCCTCCTCAGCTGTGAGTTCTTCCTCTGTCATGAGAACCTCAGGGGGAGAACATGTGCTCACTCTCAGCTGCTTTAACAGGAAAGAAGCTCTTTTAGATCAAAGCTGAGAAACTGTTTGTAACAGCGAACTCTGTCACCTTTCTCTCCTCAGCCTGCTGCTGGACAGGCCCATGAAGCTCTGCTGTAAAGGCTTCCATGTCCCAGGCTTCACCTTTACCTGCTGACCAACGGGAGGCGTGGCCAAAACAGCGATGGGGAGTGGAGCAGCAGGTAGCAGAGGTGAGCCTCTTGTATGCAGCCTGTTATCTGTGGGACCAGGGAGGACGTGACAGCAGATGTTGCTGATTCAACATCTGTGTGACAGCTGGAGCAGCACAGTCTGTAGGAAACATCTGTGCATGTAGGAGACACCAAGGTTTACATGGTGGAAGCAGACGACTGACTCAAGCAGTCTCACATCACAGGCTGCTGGCTACAAGCACATGACCACAGTGACTGGTTTCACTGGTGTCTGTCCCAGTCTGTGGCAGAGATACAGGAAGTCACAGACAGCCTGCACACAGCGTTTCCTCTGGAGTGTGTTT
The DNA here is from genome assembly GCF_041146795.1 of Maylandia zebra. Lineage (NCBI taxonomy): Eukaryota > Metazoa > Chordata > Actinopteri > Cichliformes > Cichlidae > Maylandia > Maylandia zebra. The sequence continues at coordinate 4,663,021 of NW_027490041.1, forward strand.
CACACCCTGTTTGTGTTTCTCACTAACATGTTGTAGTTCTTCCTGCACACAGCAGCACTTTGATCATTTCTCCTGCTTTTCTTCCTTTTCTAGCTTTTATACACTGACATTGACACAAAACTCCAAAGTCATCATTTGAGGAGCTTCTTAAGAGTTTCTGTGAGTTTAGTGAAGTCAGCCTCTCAACAATAAGTGTGTGTGTGTTGATTAGCTAATGTTCAGAGAGGACTGCACTGATGTAGCATCCAGGTGAGCAGCTTATGAGCCAACAGGGGAAATTTAGCTGTATTATTGTTGTTTAAATGTAATAATTTATGATTTCATGTTCCAATATTTCACTTTTCCCAACATTTTGTTATCATTTGGTCTGAAAACCATGACAAACAGCAGTGTTACAGTTGTTAGCATTAGCTGCTATAGAGCACTCAGTCACTGTATTGGTGTTAGCGACATGAACATATCTGAGCTAACTGTGTGTTCCAGATGTGCAGCAAACCCAGCTGTCCCTGTGTTTTCCTGCTGTAGACATTATCCCCATGATGCTGACGTCCTCTGGTGGGACGAGCTCACACGTTTATGGATTCAGATGCTAACTGGACCAGACTGGTGTCAACCTTTGTGCTATAGAAGCAAATCAAAGAAGAACCAGTTGAACCTGAGCTGTCTGTAGTGGTGACACCAACACCATGTCACCTGCACATGCTGACCCACTCACTGGCCCCGCTCAGATCAAGGAGCTGTCACAGCAGACAAAAATGTGAAGTCCGCACATAGTCGCCATGGCACCCACCAACCCACCACACCATCCCCCATGGAGCTACCAGGAGAGGCATACTGGCCCACTGAGGATCACAGAGGAGCAGACCCAGGGGGGCTGACAGCACAGCCCCCACCCACCAGTCGTGCAGCTTATATTGTATATTGTATGAAATGAAGGAAGGTGGCACTTGCATGGGGTGGCAAGTGCCACCCTAAAATGATCCCTTGCCACCCCAAGTGCCACCCCAGTTTTGCATATGACAGTGTTGTTTATTAAAATAAGTTTAACAGTTTGAGCGTAGTTACAGTCAGCAGTGAATATAAATGCTAGAACTGGATATATTCCATAGTGTCCCCCCCTCCACATTAACAAATGGTTCAGCCCATAGCAGGACCGGCTTTCTTCTTGTTTTCAGCAGCAAGCGATGCTTATGATTGTGCCAGAGCACATTTTGAACAACACCATGGGAATTTCTGATTTTACACAGGTGGGTGGATGTTACACTGTGGAAATGGAAGGAAGGTGAGTGCTATTTTAAATGGTTGTAGAAAATGAAAAAACAGCAGGTGTATTGGCTGCATTTTTAGATAAATAGTTGTATCTGTTTACAAAATGTACAATTTATATTTGCATTTCAAGTTATAAACATTTACCCAACACGTCTGTGGTTTTTTTACAGTAAAAAATACTGCTAGGATTTTAGGTTCTTTGTGTGATTTCAGATCAGTAATAGTTACATTAATAGTAATAGTAATACTAATGCAGTATGTCAGTGAAAAAACAACTAAATTCAGTTGAGCTGAAAAGATACCAAACAAAGCAAGAGGAGGAAAAAATAAAATGAAACAATCTGAGGGTGAAACACAAACGTAAACTCAAAGGAGTCACAAATGTCCGGTTGTATTTCAGACCTCAGAGGGTGAATCCAACAAATCATGAAAAATGAGGTTTACATGTTTGTTCATGACAGTGCAGATTTCTGACATTTTGTGTAATTTAAGCTGCAACAATGTGACTGTTTTCTAACAAAAACAGTGAAACTTAAGTTAGACTTGTGTTTGTAAATGAAGCGCCCCATGTTGTGTAGCTTTCTGGAGTTTATACTTATTGGGCTACATATGTATTTAATATACAGGCTGTACAGTACATAACATCAAAACTCACATGTTTCATGTAACTAAAGTGTGTAATCATGTGGGTACAGACAATAATTAAGTTATAGACTATATTTATATGAAAAACGTGCATACTTACTGCATTTGAATCATTTTAACCACATGTAACCACCTGCATATGTGTTTGGGGGGAAAAGGCTTTGATTTTGCCACCCTAAGAAAATTTCTCTAGAGCCGCCCCTGACCATTTCACAGGATTTGCATTTAAAGATGCAACAAGACTAAAATGGTTAGGGTCAGGAGGTCAAAGGTCAGAGCTCCTGTGGGTCTGAGGGCGGCCTCACGCTGGAGAAGGATGAAGGAGTCTGACCTGAGCCAGTGTTTGACATGAACACATCAGCACTGCTGTCAGTGAGCCTAACGACAGCCGTTAGCATCATTTCAGTGTTTCAGTCATAAAAACACTTCCTGTCTCTGTGGTGGTTACAGTGACATCATGCAGTTTGTGCTTTGACCTCCAGAGGGCGACAAATCAGCACAGACAGAGAGCTCCATTCAAACTTTGCTGCCATCAGGAATAATTCTTCAAATATAATCATCAGTGTTTGAGCAGTTATGATATCAGGGACAATCTAGACATGTGTGACAATACTGAACATGTCACATGACACACCTCAAACATCATGTGATCCACTCTCAGTCTGCACTTTCATTCATGACTTCAACAGGTTGAAATGAGCTTTGAAGAAACATTCAGTGAAATAAATCTTTCATGGATTCATGTGAGCAGCAGATGAACTTTGTACCAACAACATCTTCAATAACAGAGTCTGAATGAAGCTCAGGTGTTGATGCTGCTCCCTGATTGGACGCTTGGTTTCAGCTCTGCTCTCAGTCTTTACTGCACAGGTGAAGGTAGAAAGTGTGACTGGATCTATAGACTGGAAACAGAGAAACATGCTGAACATTTGAAGCTTTGCAGCAGAAATGTTCATGTTACAAATACAGCAGAGCTGATCTGGGATCAGTGTGTTCACACCTGCAGCTACAACAAGGTTTCATGTCTCCACACGTCAGCATGTGAACTTTACTCTGACTCAGTCTGAGCAGTCAGACGGCATATTTTTAAAGTTAACACATCAGCACACACAGAGCTGAGCCCCTCCCACCTGTGCTGAGTTTCAGGTGGAGCCCCGCCTCCTTCCAGGAAGCAGCTCACCTGTGTGTCCGTGTTTAGTGTCCAGGTGTGGAGTGGAGCTTGTTGTTGGTGTGTGAAGAAACTGTAAGTTTGCTTTGTTTCCTCCTTTAACAGTTTGTCTTTAGGAACTTTACTGTTTGTTCAGCTCGTGTTTGATTTCTTCACACAACAAACTGTGTGTGTTTGTATTTCCGGTCTCTCCATTAAAGTCAGTGTGTAATGTTTCCTGGCTAACATCAGCTGTGTGCAGCTTAGTTCAGCACAAATCTGCCGCTCCATAGTTCACGGTAACGGACTCACAGCTGGACCAACGAGGCCGAGTGTGTCCGCCACTCTGAGCTACGTTCGTGTTTGTGTACTTGTAGTTTGTACTTTGAGTTCACTCAGAGCCCACAGAGGACGCAGCGTACGTGATGACGTCACAGCCCTTTACCTCCTTTACTGTCACTGTGATTAATATTTACACACGAGACACCTGCAGAGCTCTGACGCTAAGCTAGCACACAGCATGCTAACACTAAGCTAAAGCTAGGCTAGCCAAGAACCCAGAGTGAGGTTAAAGCTGAGTAAACACTGACCCCAGACCAGCACCGTGATAAAGTGAGCTGCTGCTGCTGAACTTGAACAGGTAACAAAGTGATGAGCAGTCAGGCTGCAGGTTTCTACCTGTTCATGTTTCTACAGTAGAATCACTTTGAAGTGTCTTTGTGCTGTTTCATCTTTGATTTGTGTTCATAAACACTCAGAGAAACATCACGTGACCTCATCAGGATCTGTGTTGGTGTGTGGGGCTGTACCTCAGCTTTATGTTGTTACATGCTCATTTGTTCATTTCACACAGTAACATCAAAGTAATGTTATGAGGAGTAATGAAGTAACGTACTCCATTACTTTTAATCAAAGTGTTCTGTGTAATATGTGTAATAATGACTGTTTTGAGTAATGACCAACACTGATCACAACAAAGAGGAAATGCCTCCAACATGCACAAACATTTGAGCCACAACATGCAGTTAATGTGCACAAATGTCTTTGATATGCTGCTCAGTGATGGTGGTGACTGTCAGAGCAGAGCTACTGAGAATCAATAAGTAATATCAATGATGGGATCAGAATCACTAAATTCTTCTCATCCCTGTCAGTATCATACATGTGCTGTATAATGTGATAAATGTAGAGGTGCTGGCTGTTCTCTCACTCTGCTGTTTAGCTGTAAAGGACGCCTCCCTGCCTTTGTCTCATTCATGACCTTTAATAGTCTCTTCTAACATGCAGAGATCTGTATGATCTGTTTCATAGAGTCTAACCAGCCTGTACAGGTAACAACAACAGTCACTGCATCACTGACACACAAACGTCATCTCTGTCAATAACAACATTCATACATGGAATAAAAACACATCAGTGGATCATTGCTGGAGCTGATGTTTGTGCTCCTGGTGCAAAGGCTCTCAGTTTCCTCCTTGAAATAACATCAGTGGTGGGTCAGCGACATGCTTTCTTTCCCTCTCAGGTTTAAATATCTGGGACTCTCCACCGTTTGGTTTTAGAGCTGAAGAAGCTTCTTGGATGAAACGTCTTCCAGAAACTTAAAGACGTCTCTTTTCTCTCCAAGCTCCTTAGATCACGTGACCTGGATGACTGAACCTACAGACATATTGACCTGGTTTCATGGTCACATGACAGGTCAGAGGTCAGCGACTGTAACTCAGTTCCTCCTGTTAATGTGAACTCACTGAGTGTTTGTGGTTTACCTCTCAGACTGACTGAAGATGATGATGGAGGAAGAGGAGGACAGAGCAGAGTCTGCAGGGTCCAGCTGTCCGTCTGTGAGGAGTGACCGGTCCAAAGGTCTAAATCCAGCCTTCAGTGGTGAACCTGGAGAAACGAGGTCAGAGAGCTGAACTCACTGAGTAACAGAAATAATTCTGCACTGACATTATAATCAGTGTTGACTCTGGTTGATTGTCTGACTGTGTTTGTGAGCTGAGAGGAAATGAAAATGAGTTTGTAACAAAAATCAGTTTTGTCCAGTTTTCCTGTAAAAAGCTGAACTCTAATCTAAGAGGATGTTACTGACAGGAAACAGCTGCATTATCTGCAGTCTGTGTGATCACAGCTGCTTCAATCATGTTTGTGTCTGCAGAGGTCCGAGGTCACAGTCTGCAGGGTCCAGCTGTCCCTCTGTGAGGAGTGACCGGTCCAAAGGTGGAAATCCACTCTTCAGTGGTGAACCTGGAGCAACGAGGTCAGAGAGCTGTGATGACTCCTTTACATGTTTGTGTTTCCTGGATAAATATGACCTGAAACATCCTCAGATTGTTACAAAGATTCATTAAAAAGAAAAGAATGAAAGAGAAAAGATCCAAATGTTCGACTTGGTCATTTGCTGTTTGAGGACAGTGATGCTCATATCTGTGGGGAAAGTGTGACCTGAGTGGGTTCATGTTTGTCTTTAAAGAACAGAGCTGCTCTGATTCTCTTTGTGTCTGATCTGTTAAACAGTCTGAGAGGTCACACAGAGACCCAGCAGCTAAAGCCTGGATCATACTGGCTGCTGTTACTCCATCAGGACAACACTGAACCACAGTGGTGTGGATGTAGTGGATAAATCCCACCATACTGATGCTCAGAGTTAACCACAGGGAACAAAACCAGATGTTACCTTCAGATTGTGACCTTTGGAGTGGACGATGCAGATTTCAATAGAGAATAAATGTTGTTGTTTTTCAGCTGTGAAGAAAGAATCTAATTTTCTGAACTTAAGAATTTATGATGCTGGAAACAACATGGAGACTATAACACAACATTTCCACTGTGTTCATAGAATGAATGTAAAACTGTCAGACATTCATTAAATATGCAAAATGTCTACAGAAGCATCAGAGGGTCAGACGTGAAGCACTCAGTGATTTTGATCAAATGACTCATCAGTTATTGATCTGTACTACACTGATCTACCACGTTAGTAAAGCTGGTGTTCTGGTGGTGGAGGGAGACTCGGATCATGTTCTGGTTTTGGAGCAGTGATCTGCTGATGGTTCAGTTTGATGAGCTTCTTCAAAATCATCCCTGACATCACCACTGAAAGGACGTCCATGAAAACAGACTGAAAATTACTGATATGTTCACAATCTGAGAGTTTAAAGCTTGACAGACTTGATTCAGATGAAGTTATTTGAGCAGAAACTCCTGGATCTTTATCCTGTGTTGATCTAATCCTTCATGGTTCCTCCACAGAGTGGAGCAGCAGAGCTCAGAGGTTCCCAGTGGTCAGTCTGCCCAGCAGCATCAAACACAGCTGGACTCCATATTTATGGTCTGTACATGTACAACAACTACTGTTACATCTGTTCTGTTCACAGTCATCTCCATGCTGCTCTTTGTAGACCAGTGGATCGTCAGTGTGTCCAACATGGATCTGATGTTTGGCTCCATGATTTCAGTCTGATTGGCTCATTCATAAATATTCTGTTCCAGCTGCTGGAGGACAACATCATCACTTTTGTGAAGAACGAGCTGAAGAAGATCCAGAAGGTTCTGAGTCCAGATTACCCAGAATGCTTAGAGAGTCAGAGGAGCAGCAGCAGAGAGGCATTTGTGAAGATCACGGTGGACTTCCTGAGGAGAATGAAGCAGGAGGAGCTGGCTGACCGTCTGCAGAGCAGTAAGAGGATTTATCTAAAGATTTAAGCTGCTGGATAAATGAACATTTTCCAGAGATGGAAGATGGAGCAACATGTTTTAAAGATTAGTTCTTTTTGGAATTGAGTGTTTATTTTTCTTCTCTTTCAGAACTTCAAGCTGCAGTTTGTCATCGTAACCTTAAATCCACCCTGAAGAAGAAGTTCCAGTGTGTGTTTGAGGGCATCGCTAAAGCAGGAAACCCAACCCTCCTGAATCAGATCTACACAGAGCTCTACATCACAGAGGGAGGGACTGCAGAGGTCAATGATGAACATGAGGTCAGACAGATTGAAACAGCATCCAGGAAACCAGACAGACCAGAAACAACCATCAGACAAGAAGACATCTTTAAAGCCTCACCTGGCAGAGATGAACCAATCAGAACAGTGCTGACAAAGGGAGTGGCTGGCATTGGGAAAACAGTCTTAACACAGAAATACAGCCTGGACTGGGCTGAAGACAAAGCCAACCAGGACATCCAGTTCATATTTCCATTCACTTTCAGAGAGCTGAATGTGCTGAAAGAGGAAAAGTTCAGCTTGGTGGGACTTGTTCATCACTTCTTTACTGAAACCAAAGAAGCAGGAATCTGCAGCTTTGAAGACTTCCAGGTTGTGTTCATCTTTGATGGTCTGGATGAGTGTCGACTTCCTCTGGACTTCCACAAAACTACAATCCTAACTGACCCTAGAAAGTCCACCTCAGTGGATGTGCTGCTGATAAACCTCATCAGGGGGAAACTGCTTCCCTCTGCTCGCCTCTGGATAACCACACGACCTGCAGCAGCCAATCAGATCCCTCCTGACTGTGTCGGCATGGTGACAGAGGTCAGAGGGTTCACTGACCCACAGAAGGAGGAGTACTTCAGGAAGAGATTCAGAGATGAGGAGCAGGCCAGCAGGATCATCTCCCACATCAAGACATCACGAAGCCTCCACATCATGTGCCACATCCCAGTCTTCTGCTGGATCACTGCTACAGTTCTGGAGGATGTGCTGGAAACCAGAGAGGGAGGACAGCTGCCCAACACCCTGACTGAGATGTACATCCACTTCCTGGTGGTTCAGGCCAAAGTGAAGAAGGTCAAGTATGATGGAGGAGCTGAGACAGATCCACACTGGAGTCCTGAGAGCAGGAAGATGATGGAGTCTCTGGGAAAACTGGCTTTTGATCAGCTGCAGAAAGGAAACCTGATCTTCTATGAATCAGACCTGACAGAGTGTGGCATCGATATCAGAGCAGCCTCAGTGTACTCAGGAGTGTTCACACAGATCTTTAAAGAGGAGAGCGGACTGTACCAGAACAAGGTGTTCTGCTTCATCCATCTGAGTGTTCAGGAGTTTCTGGCTGCTCTTCATGTCCATCTGACCTTCAGCAACTCTGGACTCAATCTGCTGGAACAACAACAAACAACATCCAAGAAATCTAAATTATTTAACAAACTAAAACTTCAATCTCTCCACCAGGGTGCTGTGAACAAGGCCTTACAGAGTCCAAATGGACACCTGGACTTGTTCCTCCGCTTCCTCCTGGGTCTTTCACTGCAGACCAATCAGACTCTCCTACGAGGTCTGCTGACACAGACAGGAAGTAGCTCACTGACCAATCAGGAAACAGTCCAGTGCATAAAGAAGAAGCTCAGTGAGAATCTGTCTGCAGAGAAAAGCATCAATCTGATCCACTGTCTGAATGAACTGGATGATCGTTCTCTAGTGGAGGAGATCCAACAGTCCCTGAGATCAGGAAGTCTCTCCACAGGTGAACTGTCTCCTGCTCAGTGGTCAGCTCTGGTCTTCATCTTACTGTCATCAGAAGAAGATCTGGATGTGTTTGACCTGAAGAAATACTCTGCTTCAGAGGAGGCTCTTCTGAGGCTCCTGCCAGTGGTCAAAGCCTCCAACAAGGCTCTGTGAGTAAATCTGTGATCATGTTTATTTTTAAAATGTTGATTAAAAGTGGTCATAGATTTCTTCCATGACAGATCCATGTCCTAAAACCATGAGACAGCGTAGTTGTATAGTATAAAAGAAAAAAGGAGAACTTTTGACCACAATATTGTAACTTGAATGAACTTTTGATACAGCCTTTAAACATAAAATTTATGAACAGAATCGGTGACAAAGGGCAGCCCTGGTGGAGCCCATCACCCACCGGCTTATTACTATCCAACGTATTGCCGGCTATGCCAACCAAGCTCTTGCAATGGTTGTAAAAGGATCGAATGGCCATAAAATGTTTCTCAGTTTTATTATTTTCAGTCACATCTGTTTTTGATTATTAACTGAATATTTTAAAATTCAGGCTTTTTATGTTATACAAAACATCATATTTTCTTATGATGTCTTGTATTGATTCTGAAGGAATAGTTTTCATCAGTATCGTAGATACCAGCCTGAATTTTACTTTGTATTGGATCAGAAAGGAAATCAGTGGCATCACACATCACTTACAGCAACTTCAGTACCTCTTCATTTTAATAAACTGGGGGGAGTTGCACCAAGATTCAGTATGAGATAAAGAATTATTTTTAACTGTAAGGTTGGAGAAATCTGTTGTTGGAAATTGGAAGAACAGGTCATCTTAAAAATCACTGCATTGTAGTTTTATTCAGGCCCCTTCAATCTGTGATCGCTGTTGCTTTGCATTGTAAATGCTACTATTACAAAAGTCACAAATATTAGTGTATGTGTGTGTTGTTGGGTAATAAACCAAAAGAACAGAATCTACCAGCACCTCACTGATTTCTGCTTAAAAACAATAAAAAAGCAATAAAGCTCTGATTTGTTTGGTTGATCTTGTCTCCCTTCCACCTTGATTTCAGACTGAGTGGTTGTAACCTGTCAGACAGAAGCTGTGAAGCTCTGTCCTCAGTCCTGAGCTCCCAGTCCTCCCATCTGACAGAGCTGGACCTGGGTAACAACAACCTGCAGGATTCAGGAGTGAAGCTTCTGTCTGCTGGGATGAAGAGTCAATACTGCAAACTGGAAACGCTGAGGTCAGCTCAAGCAATATCGATTTTTTTTTCATCAATTAACATCATTTAATCAATTTCATTTGGAAAAAATTAACAGTGTTTATGTTTTGTTTTTTTAATGAATCCATCCAAGTCACAGTAAACTGCCACATTTGTCTTTTGTAACATGAGGCAATAAGGATTCCAGCATGTCCTGAAACAGTGTTGAAATATTGTAAATGTAGTAGCTCCTCATGGCACCATGAATATACTTTAACACAAGTGTTTCATGTCTTCTTGTCATCCTTTCTTCAGACTGAGTGGCTGTAACCTGTCAGACAGAAGCTGTGAAGCTCTGTCCTCAGTCCTGAGCTCCCAGTCCTCCCGTCTGACAGAGCTGGACCTGGGTAAAAACAACCTGCAGGATTTAGGACTGAAGCTTCTATTTTCTGCAGTGGAGAGTCCAAAGTGTACACTTGGGATTCTCAGGTCAGGATTCAGTCTTTTCTGATGATGATTTAAAACCTGAGTCAGGTCGATAAATGGCTTACTCATTTACAACAGACATGATTTGTCAAATCACCTTATATCTAACCCAAAGGTCCTGTGTTTTACTACTTTGATTTTTTAGTAAAACACAGGACCTCTTAATATTTATCTAAGAGACCATATATAACTTTTTTTCCCTGGATCATGTGTGTACCCTCCTGGTTGGAGCTCCAGCAGCCTGTATCAGTGAATGGGACTTTAAATGAAATTGCTGCCCCTGTCAGGAAGAGGTCTGAGTGACACACAAAACAGAAAATATGAGCACTGCATGTGTCTGAGGCTACTCAGATACAGACCTGAATGAGACACTAACTTTGTCTCTGAGAGATAACTTTTATTATTAAATACACTTCATTTCTCATCTGTGTAGAGAATGTAGAGTTTGACATGCTAATATTACAAAATGAAAAATCACACTGAGTCACAAAGAAATTGTTTTGGAGTATTTATGGTTCAGCTGATGAAATTGTTCAAACAAACCAGTAATTTACACCGAAACAGCACAAGTGAAACTTTTTCGAGGGACTTACACTAAGCTTGTCCTGGTACACCTGTAGAGCCCAGCTTCTATGGACCATGAGCTTAAGTTCTGTGCTGCTCTGATTTATTGCCTGTGTTGTCTTTCAGTTCAGCTTTGTCGAGTCTCTGGTAGGATTTCTTTTACATGACCTGTGTAAAAACAAAACAGGAAACACATTAAGCTGAAGTAAGATGCACAATTTGAAAAATGGGGCACAAAAAATGTTGCTGCTTTCTGGAAAGTGCGTCTAAGAAGACCCAATGGAGAAAGTGAAGAGAAAAATCAAAGATTAAGAAGAAGAAAATGGCAGAGGCAGTTTCTCTTGGACTGCCTGCAGATGGGGTGAGACTCTAGAAACAGGGATGATTGGAGAAAATGCAAAGAGGCCATAGGATAAACCAGGAGATGAATACTCTGGTGTTCTGGGGATAGTGGGAGTGAGAGGGAGAGATGCCAGTAAATGATTTCAAGGATAAATTTGAGAGAATCAGAGCTAAGAAACCAAAGCAAGTGGGGAACTACAAACATATGGACAGACTCATAATTAGGCCAAAGACACATTAAAGCAATTATTACAGGTTTAGAAACAGGGATGGATATGAAGGAGCTTAGCATGAATTTGCATTGAGGAAAGAATAGCAACGAGCATCAGAGGAAACAGTTAGGAAAACTAAAAGGATGTACTGGCAGGAATACTGCAGTACTTTAGGAAGAACTACCGTATTTCCCAGACTACAGAGCGCACCTGAATATTAGCCGCACAAGCTAAAATCAGGGGAAAATCCTGTTTTGTACATACATTAGCCGCACCTGACTAAAAGCCGCAGGTGTTTCAATGTTGACTTATCATATGTAAGAGAATATGCACAAAGCGAATTGTCAGGAAAGAGATGGCTGTTTGGAGACACACCCCTTTTATTAATATTTTGAAAAACAAGTTATGGTACATATTTGCATAACTTTTTAGGTATATGTACAAGTAGCGGTAATTACAAGTACAAAACATGTACTGTGCTTCATAAATGAGTAACAAATGTAGTACATAACAATAACCTACAGCACACCAGAACAATTGATTCGGACTACCTTTTAGGCTCAGGTGCAGTGACACGGCTTTAACAAGAAGAAAAGTCAGTCATTCACCACCATCTTCCTGCGCACTAATACCACCAAAGTCCTCTTCTCCAGTGTCGGAAACAAACAGGCTCAGGGTGGCTTCGTCATCCACTCTCAGCTTCTTTCTTTCGTTGTCACTTTCAAAACCAAAGAAATCCTCGTTGTCAGTGTCAGAGTCGAACACCCTCAGAAGGGCCGTGGCGGTGTCCTCCTCTCCATCATGCAGCATTCAGCCCTTCGAAATCTGTTGGTGATCGTGGATGTTTTCACACTTTTCCACGCTGTCAGAATCCAATGGTGGAGTTGGGCATAACTTGCTTTTTGCAAGTTTATCGCCGCTCATCATCCAGGCCTCCAGCTGAACGGGTAGCGCTACTTTGAAGTTTGTTTTTCACGCTACCTCGTACTGCACTACGTTGCCTGACGGATGGACATGTGACCAACATACCACTCTTGAACCCCAATCCTTCCGCCAGGCAACGTAGTGCCGTACAACAGCGGAACAAACAAAACAAATCCGCTCATGGACAATCCATAGAAAAGCCGCACCTGACTAAAAGCCGCGGGGCTCAAAGCTTGTGCAAAAAGTAGCGGCTTATAGCCCGACAATTACGGTACACCAGTTCAGAATGTGTGGAGTACAGTTAAGAACATGAATGCAGACAGGAAACAACAGCAGCTGTTGTAAAGTAAATTCAAACTCCTTTATTAAATGCAGCTGGTTGAGTTGAAAACAATGGAGAATGATTGTGTTACGTTGTTTATTCTCTATAGAAATGGAGCAGGAGTGCATGCAGAGCTGGACGTGGGCTGTATATACATGCGTGTATCTGTTTTGTCTGTGAGCAGAGAAAACAAAGCGCTGGAAATGTCATATTGAAATGTTAAATCAGGAAAATCCTGGAGAAGAGGATAGTTCTAATGTTCAGTTTGTAATGTTGAATTCAACACAGCTCTTAAATGCATAAAAATGACTTCACCTGACGTCAGACTGAGCAATCGGATTAGCTACTGATATTGATTTAACCCTTTAAGACCTACCATAGAACCAAGTCCGCCAGAGCTTATATTATATTTTTACATGCTGTAGAGCCATTTTTGGGAGCATTTCAAGTTGCTATACATCAATACAACCATTACAGCCTAAATTTTAATAATATGTATGTATTAAGTGCATAGTAATTACATAAATTGCAAAAAAGTGCAATAAACTACAAAAAAATTGAAAATCGTTTTTGTTTTTTTAACATATATTTCTAGTTAGAGAAATTTAAGAGGCTTATCCCTCAAAACTGTAAATACAAAAAAGTTGCACAAAATAGTTTCCCACCTCAGGAAATTTATTTTGAGTGCCTTCATAGTTTTATTTTTGAAATACACCAATTTTTATATACTGCAGGAAAAACGAAAATAAATATTATACTGCAAATTTGCAAAATAACAGCATATGCATCAAAATAAACTATTTCCAGCAGAGCAATATGAGTCCTAAGCATATGTGGAAGGAAACTGTAACCTAGGACAAGCTGATGGCATAAGATGTAAATACAACTCCTCAGGTTTCATATGCAAAAAAAATTATTGCGCTAGCTCACGTGATTAAGATAAGATAAGATAAGATAGAACTTTATTAATCCCTCGGGTGGGTTCCTCTGGGAAATTCGACTTCCAAAAAGCACAGCAACGACCGAAGTTACAGTTACAGAACTGTTATATATATATATATATACACACACACACACACACACACACACACACACACACATATATAAATACAGAGACAAATATAAATAAAATATACAAAGGGGATAAATAGAATAAATAGGAATAAAAATAAAAATACAAGTGAATTGCACATTTCAAGTATTGAGTCTATTGCACTGTTGACTATTTACAAAAGTATTGCACAAGGTATTGTACAGTGAGGTGAAGAGGCACTACAGCTTAGTTGTTCCCCCCTCCTTTGTCCTCCTGTTTCCCCTCCCTCTCCCCTCCAGAGAGGAGTTAAACAGTCTGATGGCGTGTGGGACAAAGGAGTTTTTAAGTCTGTTAGTTCTTGTCTTTGGGAGAAGCAACCTGTCACTGAACAGACTCCTCTGGTTGTTTATGGCCGTGTGCAGAGGATGCCCAGCATTGTCCATAATGTCCATCAGTTTCTTTAATGTCCTTTTCTCTGCCACTGTCACCAGAGTGTCCAGCTTCATGCCGACCACAGAGCTAGCCTTCCTGATCAGTTTCTCCAGCCTGGATGAGTCCTTCTTTGCTGTGCTGCTCCCCCAGCACACCACAGCATAGAAAAGTACTCCAGCAACCACCGACTGGTAAAACATCCTCAGGAGCTTCCTGCAGATGTTAAAAGACCTCAGCCTCCTGAGGAAGTACAGTCGGCTTTGGGCTTTTTTATACAGGTGCTCTGTGTTGCATGACCAGTCCAGTTTATTGTCCACCCACAGCCCGAGGTACTTGTACTTGTTGACCACCTCCACCTCCTCCCCCTCTATCTGAACCGGCAGTGGACCTTCTGTGGACCTCCCGAAGTCCACAACCAGTTCCTTAGTCTTTGAGGTGTTGAGTTGAAGGTGGTTTGTGTGACTCCATGCGACAAAGTTCCTCACCAGACTTCTGTACTCCTCTTCCTGATCATCCCAGATACACCCCATGATGGCTGTGTCATCTGCAAACTTCTGAATGTGGCATAATTCAGAGTTGTAGCAGAAGTCAGAGGTGTACAGGGTGAAGAGAAGAGGGGACAGCACAGTTCCCTGTGGTGCTCCTGTGCTGCTGACCACAGTGTCAGACGTGATGTCCTTCAGCCTGACGTACTGTGGTCTGTCGGTGAGGTAGTCGGAGATCCAAGCCACCAGGCAGGGGTCCACCTCCATCCTGTTCAGTTTTTCCTGAAGCATACAGGGCCGGATGGTATTAAAGGCACTGGAAAAGTCAAGAAACAGTATCCTGACCGTGCCTTTTCCCCCATCCAGGTGTGAGTGGGCTCTGTGTAGGAGGTACAGGATGGCATCCTCCACTCCGACACCCGCCTTGTATGCAAACTGTAGTGGGTCCTGGGCATGTTGTACCTGTGGTCGGAGGAAGTTGAGGAAGAGCCGCTCTAGAGTCTTCATAAGATGTGACGTCAGTGCCACCGGTCGGAAGTCATTCAGCTCATTGGGCCGGTTCTTTTTGGGGACCGGGACGATGCAGGATGTCTTCCATAGGGCGGGCACTCTCCCCAGTCGCAGACTGAGGTTGAAGACTCGTTGTAGCGGCTCCCCAAGTTCAGCAGCACATGCCTTTAGCATCCTAGGACACACCTTGTCTGGGCCTGCTGCCTTTCTGGGGCGAAGCTTCCTCAGTTGCCTCCTGACCTGATCCACTGTGACACTGGGAGATGTTTGGGAGGAGGGGAGGGGGGGAGATGTCTTGCTGCTGAGAGAGGGATTCGAGGAGGGGGGTGTCATGGTGTCAGGAAGGGGGGGAAGCGAGGGAGGCAGGAGAGTGGGGAGAGGACTCTGTAGTGAAGGTGAGGGTGAGGGTGGGGGGGTTGTGGGCTGGTCAAACCTGTTGAAGAAGTTGTTGAGTTCGTTTGCCTTCTCCACAGTCCCCCCCACTGTGCTTTTCTTGGTGTTGTGGCCTGTGATGGTTTTCACACCATTCCAGACCTCCCTCATATTGTTCCTCTCCAACTTCTGCTCCACCTTCCTCCTGTAGGTGTCCTTTGCTTCCCTTACAGTGCTACCGGGATTTAAAAATAGTTGCGCAAAACGGAGTGTGCCCACTCTGACCAGTTTTAAAGGGTTAAAGCAAGAAAATATGGTATTAGCATTAGATGCCAATTCCTATTAACCTTAAATTAGCATTACCTGCTAATGGCAGTCTACTTAGCATTAACTCCTCACTAATGTAATGCTAATTCACATCAAATTATCTTTAGCTTTAGCATTAGCTGCTAGCTTCAGCCTACCTAGCACTAGCTGCTCACATTGTTAAAAGGGAAGAGAAAACGATATTAGCATTAGCTTGTAATAATTATTCACCCCTAATTAGAATTAGCCACTAATGGCAGCATACTTAGCATTAACTCCTCACATCGTTATAATGCAAATGATGCTAACTTGCATTAAATTAGACTGCTGTTATTAGCTAATGCTATTTAGCAGTAGCTGCTCACATTGCTATAAAGCAAAGGAAAACGATATGAGCATTAGGTTCTAATGCGTATTTGCCTTAAATTAGACGTAGGTGGGCAGCACGGTGGCACGATGGTTAGCACTGTTGCCGCACAGCAAGAAGGTCCTGAGTTCAATTCCACCATCAGGCCGGGGTCTTTCTGTGTGGAGTTTGCATGTTCTCCCCGTGTTTGCGTGGGTTCCCTCCGGGTACTCCGGCTTCCTCCCACCGTCCAAAGACATGCAGCTTGTGGGGATAGGTTAATTGGATAATCCAAATTGCCACTAGGTGTGAATGTGCGAGTGAATGTGAGTGTGAATGGTTGTCTGCCCCTGTGTGTTAGCCCTGCGACAGACTGGCGACCTGTCCAGGGTGTACCCCGCCTTTCGCCCTATGACAGCTGGGATAGGCTCCAGCGCCCCCCGCGACCCTGAAAAGGATAAGCGGAAGCGAATGGATGGATGGATGGATAGACGTAGGTGCTAATGGCGGCCTACTTAGCATTAGCAGCTCAGATGTTGTAATGCTAGGAAAAAGAGTGTTAGCATTAGCCGTTCACAATGTTATAAAGTTAAGGGAAATAGTGTTAGCATTAGCTACTCACATTGTTAAAAAGTGTTAGCATTAGTGCATAATGCTAATTCACATCAAATTAGCATTAGTTAATAACGGCAGCCTATTTAGCATTAGCAGATAATGTTGACCTTGGCCCACTGGAAAAGTTCAGAACTAAAGATTTAGGAGTGTTTCTCGATAGCTCTTTCTCATTTGAGAAACAAATGAATTCTGTTATTAAAACCAGCTGTAAGGTTTATATTGTTGATTGTCATTTATGCTTAGAAATATTTACTCATATATGCTTAGAGTTGTATAATCGATTGCATGATGATAGAGGTTTGATCCTGAGTAGTCTGTAAAGACTCTGTGTGCCTTCCAGAGTGCTCTGGCATGCACACACCACTTGGGGCCATGAGAGAGGTCGTACCCTCTCTTACTGATTTATGGTGTAGGACAGGGGTCTCAAACTCAATTTAGCTGGGGGCCGCTGCAGGCAGAGTCTGGGTGAGGCTGGGCCGCATTAGGTTTTCTACAAGAAAGGCATGGTTAAAAAATTCCAATCTTCTCAAATCTCTTTATTTTTATTTTTTAACACAAAATATGAAAAATGAATAAACAAATTAAGAATTAATAAGAAAATAAATCAATCTGTAATACATAAATAAAATAATAATAAGATATTTTTAGTCAGTGAACTTGTGTGTTTTTTTCAGTCTTCTATATCTGCTGTATTTAGATTGAAATGTCTGTATTAACAGTTCTATAACCTTCTTCTGAACATGAATGGAACACTGTAGAAAATGAACTGTTCTTCTGAACATGGCTTCTCTTGCCTACTCCTTGCTGCTAGAGACCTGGCAGCGTTTCCTCTCGCATAGCCGAGCCAGATTTGGCCTGAGGGAGGAAGCAGTTGCGGCCCTCGGTATGTCTTGAAGATGATCATCCATAAGTCTGGACCTGTACTTGGACTTATTGAAGTTCAAAGTGGAGAAGAGCTTTTGGCACAAGTATGTGCTACCAAAAAGGCACATGGTCCGCTTGAACATTCGGGAAAGCCGAGGGAAACTAGGGCTCAATTCTCTCAAAAATTGTCCAAGCTTGTCTGCTTTTCCACTCACCTCCCTGAACTTTGCTTTGAGTTCAGAGTTGCACTGCAGCTCAATGAGCTCCATTTGAAGCACAGAAGGGGCATCTTGCACATCAAAGGAGAAGGGGTCCGCAAAAATGTGAAAGGTGGCTCTGTGTGTCTTGAAGTCAGCAAACCTGTGATCAAATTCCTCCTGTAGCCTCAAAGTGACATCAACATACTCGTCAGCACTGAATGGTGTGCCTGCATCCACGAGTGCCTTGCATGCTGGGAAATGGCAAAGGTTTGTCTGAGAGAGCTGAGCTTTCCAGAGCGCCAGTTTTGTGGAGAATGCTCTCACGTTGTCATAGGCAGCACTGACAAGTTGCCCCTGGCCTTGTAACGTCTTGTTCAGTACATTAAGCTCATGTGTCATATCAACAAGAAAAGCTGAGTCCATGAGCCATTTGGGATCAGTTAGCACAGGAACACTAACTCCATCCTTCTCCATGAAGGCTTCACTTCTGCTCTCAACTCAAAAAGTCTCTTTAATACATTTCCCCTGCTGAGCCAACGTACCTCAGTGAAGTCGAGCACATCCCCATATTCTGACTCCATTTCCTCTAAAAAAGCTCAGAACCTTCGGTGCTTTAAGCCCCTGGATCTGATTTGGTTGATGCATTTCACAACAATAGACATCACATTGTCAAACTTCAGGCATTTGCTGCAAAGGACCTGCTGATGGATGATGCAGTGCAGAGCAATGGCCTCCTCCACGCCTTCCTCTTCCAGTTTGTTTTGTGCCACCAGTCCATGTTTCCTCCCTGTCATTGATGGCGCTCCATCTGTTGTTATTCCAACAAACCTCTTCCATGGCAAACCAACATTCTCAATGGCATCACACAGCTTGTAAATATCTGCTGAGCGGTGGTCTGGCCATGCATTGGAATTACTGTGAGCAGCTCCTCCATCACTTCAAAACTGTCATCAACACCACGGACATACATTGGGAGCTGGGCAGTGTCGGTGATGTCTGTGGTCTCATCAAGAGCGACTGAGTATACACTGAAACATTTGGCTTTCTCACACAGTTGGTCATAAATGTCACTTGACAGGTCAGAAATGCGATCTGCTGCGGTGTTGGCAGAAAGGCTGATGTTGCTAAACTGACCTTTCTTTCCCGGACAGACTATATTTGCAGCCTGCAATATGCACTTTTAGACAAATGCACCTTCTGTGAATGGCTTCCCTGCTTTAGCAATCATCTCACTAACCACGTGGCTCCGACTGCTGCATTATTCTCTTTGGTTGCTTTCTTGGAGAAATCTTGCTGCCTCAGTAGATCTGTTTTAAGACTGGCAACCCGGTTCGCTCTCTCGTCTCCCTGGTATTTTGCATCCAGCTCAGCATGTCTAGTTGTGTAATGACGTTTCAAATTGTATTCCTTGTGCAGCGCAACTTTCTCTGTGCAAATAAGACAGGTCGGGGTGCCCCTGTGCTCAACAAAGAAATATTGCATTGCCCACTTTTCCTGAAATTGTCGATGCTCATCACCAACCTTTCTCTTCACCGCAGGCTTTGAAAAAGACATGTTTGGGGCTATGTGACATTTATAATTCTACTTGGTGTCACTGTCGCATTGAAGTTTCAATCAAGCGTTTAGCCGACGGACGGGGAACGTCTCAACGCGTAGAGAACGTCATTTCTGCTTCTTTTTCTTGCAACCGTAGCACGGCGATCGGCAGATAAAAAGCCGGTAGCAGTCTCCTTTGTTTTTACGCTCGATGTTCA
>NW_027490041.1:4685000-4772500 GCF_041146795.1 Maylandia zebra
CAATGAACAGATGATGGATCAATAACTGCAGCTGGATTGTGTTTGTTCTCTCCATCAGATTCCTGTCAACTCACAATCGACACAAACACAGTGAACACAGAGCTCCAACTGTCTGACAACAACAGGAAGGTGACACGTGTGGAGGAGGTTCAGTCATATCCTGATCATCCAGACAGATTTGATGGTTGGCCTCAGCTGCTGTGTAGAAATGGTCTGACTGGTCGCTGTTACTGGGAGGTCGAGTGGAGAGGAGACGTTTCTATATCAGTGAGTTACAGAAGCATCAGAAGGAAAGGAGGCAGAGACTGTGTGTTTGGATACAATGATCAGTCCTGGAGTCTGTACTGTGATTATAATGGTCCTCGTCATGTCTGGCACAATAAGATACAAACATCCATCTCCTCCTCCTCCTCCTCCTCCTCCTCCTCTGTCTCTAACAGAGCAGCAGTGTATGTGGACTGTCCTGCTGGCACTCTGTCCTTCTACAGAGTCTCCTCTGACACTCTGATCCACCTCCACACCTTCAACACCACATTCACTCAAACTCTTTATCCTGGGTTTAGAGTCTCTCGTGGTTCCTCAGTGTCCCTGTGCTGAGTGGAGTGTAAAGAGTGTCTCCTGTTACAGAAACACTCTGACTGTTGAACAGATAGTTCAGTCTGTACATGTCTGTCTCTTTCACTCACAAACACGTTTTCAGATTCATGGATTCAATCAGTTGATGTTTGAAACTCTTCTAAATGATTCCTTGTAAACTTCTTCAGTCACAAACAAACAGGAAGTGATGTCACATGTGTTCCTGTCCACACAGCAGAATGAGTCTATTGCTGACAGTGATGTACAAACAGAGTGAGCATTTCTGAGGCCCAAAATAAACTGAGTAGTTCACTGAATGAACAATGGACTGTGAGCTCAGTTCCTTCATCATTAGTATGGATTATATATGTATATGTATTATATTAGTATCATATATATCAGGTGCTGCTGCTTTCAGTCATTGTGCAAATGTGCTGTTTGTAAGCTTGTAAAGCTGCAGTCAGCTGAGACTGAAGAAGTCACCTGATCAGTGAGCAAACGTTTCTGAAAACGTCCAGATGAACAGAATCAACCTTTTGGGATCAGCCAGCAATGCAGCATCATTGTTGTTCAGCTTCAGAGGTTTGCAGGAATGAACTGATGACCAGAAACAGCTGCAAAGTCCAAGAAAATACCAGCTGGAGTTCAGCTGCATTTGAAGAAGTCAAAGAAAAGTAAGGATGGCAAAGGGCGACGTTTTCTTCCAAAGAGCTGCAAACATGGTCGACGCCTCATTAGAAGAATCATCTGGACATTTGTGAGGAACTCTAACCAAGAAAGCAACGTCACACAGATCCAACAGACAGTTTCCATGACTGCAAGTGTTGAGTGGAAAAATGCTACATTGCATTATTGCATCCTCTCACCACAGGAGGCGCTGTTGGCACCACTGATTGCTGATCAGCTGTTCTCTGATGATCTGATTGATACTGTGAATAACGGGACTCACTGAACTCTGTGACACAGTGAAGATTACAGAGTTTAACTTCACCCTTTAAGACTGACCACAGAACCAAGTCCGCCAGAGCTTTTGTTATATTTTTACATGCTGTGGAGCCATTTGTGGGAGCATTTCAAGTTGCTATACATCAATACAACTGTTATAGCCCTAATTTTAATAATATGTATGCATTAAGTCCATAGTAACTACATAAACTGCAAAAAAAACCTCTGCTCATCCATCTCTGTGTGTATCAGGATACATTTGGTTCATAATACACAGAAAAATCAGAGTTATTACCTGTAATAAATGTGAAAGATTCCTGCAGTGATAACCAGGCAGGACTGAAACACATCCAAGCTGTCACCACGGTAACAGCACCGCCCATCCACAGGTGAGGGGAGGAGCAAAAAGAGGGACTTTGACCATTTTATACTAAAAACACTCAACTAATGTTTCTAATATGAAACAAATAAGCCCACATTAATGTGAGCGTTTATTAAATAATAATAATGATGATTTCCTCCTGATCTCATTTCCACAGCAGAGAAAACTGTGGTGTATATTGAGGTGGAGGGTGTGGTCTGTGGCTCAGGTGTAGAGTGAGGGTGGGGTGCACCACAGCAGCATGCTGGGACTGCTGAGGGTGGAGGAGGGAGTGATGATGACATCAGAGCTGCAGCACAGAGACCAGTGAACACACAGTCTGTTCATCTTTGCATAGATACAATATACAGCACAATATTGAATGACAGACACGCTGTGGGAGCTTCCACAGATACACTGACGTCAGCATCCAGAGTCCTCCTGCTGCTCCCCCCTCAGAGCCCCGTGATCAGCACCAACACATTCAGTTAGATGACAGAGTCCAGCTGCAGCTAGAATCAGCTCCCCTCTGTGAACAACAGCACAGCGTCAGTGTTTCACACTCAGTGAAAGGAGGAAACAGCAGAAGAACACCATGTGTGCTACGTTTCCCAGGACACACTACAAACTGCACAAATACAGAGCAGCACGTGGAAGGACCTGCAGCTGCATTTACAGAGCTGCAGACAGCGTGATGTCCTGTATGGACAGGTGGAAGGAACCAAGTCCTCAGCTGGAACACTCGTGTTTGTCCACAGACAGGAAACACAGCAGGAAACTTCCTCACAGAAGTGCAGCTCATGGATAACACACTTCCTGTCAGTCAGAATGAGGCTGCAGCCAAACACAGAAAGGTGTTTTTGTCCAGATGAGCCCAGAGAAGAAACACGAGTGTTCACAGACATCAGAAGCTCAGAGAGGTGAAACATGAGGTTGGAGTCCTCGTCAGCATCCAGAAGAGCTGCTGTGAAACCCTGAGTACTCATGACAGACTCTGATGGCACAAACACATCATGATTCAAACAGAAAGACAAACATGGAGCTCCTGATCCTCCTGCATGAGAACAAGCTGACATGAGCGCTGTGTCTGAGAGTGTCTCCCTGTCACAGTGACAATAACACAGCTGCTGCTCACAGTCATTAAACTGACCTGAGGTCAGCTGTGCTCCTTACATATGAACCATGTGACCTCACATCAGTGCTGTGGATGACTGTAGTCATAGAAGAGTAGAGCTGTAGCAGGTGGTGTGAGGAGGAGGTGGTGTATTCTAGTTAACGCAGTACTGAAACACTCCAGCAGAGGGCGCTGTTAAGTCCTTATTGTAACACAGTTACTGTGTGCAGTTAGACTTCATACATAATCTGCACTTATTTCCATCAGACATGCTGTCAGTAAATGATTGGTTTCTATTGATTCTACTTCCTGTTGACTCGTTTGATGACAGTGAAACAATCACAGCTGATTGTGTGATGATGTAAACTGTCACTGTTACATTCAGTGTGTGTGACATAATGTTAGTGCAGGCTGATAACAGCCTGGTTCTGTTAGAAACACATGAACGTGTCCATAGATCAGTGTGTGTTTAACATGAGAGCTTCAGCCCTGCTGATGTGTTAAATAAAGACATGCAGGAAAACTGATGAGACTCTGAAATAACTCTTTATATTTATAATGTAACTCTGCATCAAAAGAACAACAAAGGATCCCAGACAGGTTTCTGTGAACAAAGACCATTCTGATGTTTCTGTGTTTCTAACACTTTGACATTATTAGTAAACAGACTGCAGTGAGCAGCATTTATAAAGAGCTTCTATATAAAGATATGACAGCTGTTTGACAAGTTTATCACTCTGTGTTTGGACCTGATCAGTCCAGCTGTTTACTTGAAACATGTTCATTTACCTGTTCTGTTATATTCATGTTCTTGTCTCTGTTGAAAACACATTTTAATGTCCCTCAGATTTTTCTCCCAGATGAATAAATATAAAAATGACACAAACTGACTGCAGCTACTTTTTGTCCTTTCTGTCAAAAACCTTCATGTGACTCATGAGAGACACGTTTCAGCTGTTTGTGACAGATCAGAGGCCAACAAGTCATTTATAACACTTTCCATCATTGTTTAAAGTTCTCAGTGTTTCTGTGTTGCTGCGTATAGGATCTCCCAGCATCTTCCCAGACTGCTTGATGATCATTGGCTCATTGTTGAATCCAGGGGCCCAGTCTGACCTCTGACCTTTGCTGCAGGTCTTCTGTGTTATCTCCACTTTCATGTCTGATCTTCTACTTGTAGTCCTGTGTCTACATATACAGTGGCTTTCAAAAGTATTCGGCCCCCTTGAACTTTCCCACATTTTGTCACATTACAGCCACAAACATGAATCAATGTTATTGGACTTCCAGGTGAAAGACCAACACAAAGTGGTGCACACGTGAGAAGTGGAACCAAAATCATACATGATTCCAAACATTTTTTACAAATAAATAACTGCAAAGTGGGGTGTGCGTAATTATTCAGCCCCCTGAGTCAATACTTTGTAGAACCACCTTTTGCTGCAGTTCCAGCTGCCAGTCTTTTAGGGTCTGTCTCTGCCAGCTTTGCACATCTACAGACTGAAATCTTTGCCCATTCTTCTTTGCAAAACAGCTCCAGCTCAGTCAGATTAGATGGACAGCGTTTGTGAACAGCAGAAATTGAAATTGAAATTGCAGTGAAGTCAGCTAGAAACTTACAGTGACGTGGACATCATGCAAAGACTGCCAGACTCTGTAATACTGCAAATGATCAGTGACTCAGGTTAACACTAAACTTTAAACGGCACCTCTGTGTCTCTGTGTGCTGAACATCTAGGATTGAGTCAGGCTGCATCAGCTGAAGCTGTTATTTGTATATATCAGTATTTTTTTATTCAGGTGTGGGGAAAATACGTAAGACTGCAGTGAAGCGATGCACCAGATGAATCCCTGGCCAAAGGTATCGTACTCAAATCAGACTACTGATCCAGCCACATCAGCCTTTTGTGAGGTCTGTTTAAAGTAGACTAAAAGTGAACTGCAGGTTCCTGAGAGGTGGACTGTGAGCACAGAAACACATGTTCATACATACAGCTGCAGCAAACTTACATTAATTTTAAATAGATTTGTTACTCTGATGTCTGTCTCTGTGTTAGTCCTCTGACAGACTGGTGACCTGTCCAGGTGTGCTCTACCTACTACTGGGACAGGTTCCAGCCTCTGTAATAGAAATGTTCTGTTATTCTCATTTAAAGTGTTTAAGTGCTTATGCATATGCTTAGTTGTGACACTGTTACTGTTCAGTGAAAGTTGCTAAAACTAGATGAACTTACTTCAGCAGTTTGAGAAAACAACTCCCTTTACAGGTGCTGATAAGGCCAAGGGCACAAAACAGCACAACCATTGATGCGTTAGGTTTCATAGCGAGACACGTGAAGTGTGGTAGGATCAGTTTGTAACTTCCTCCCTCTTCCTTGGAAGGCGTAAAGGAGGAGGAGCACGACCTCTGTGGCAGCGCTGACATGACTGAACTGTGATGTTTGATGTGTGTTGGCGCAGTAATAAATAGCTTGATCACAGCTCTTTCTGTGTTGCAGACTTTATTTAAAAAATTCCACGAAACCCCCCCCCACTGTGAACCTGAATTGAATATTCAGAAGACATTTGTTTAAATAGTTCTACAAATCTGAGCTGTTGGTGTGTCCTTGGATTGTGTGGTAATAATATTAGAGCCTGCAATCTTTCTTACTGGATCTCTACTATGAGTCATGTTACCTGAGATTAGTTCTATGTTTACCTGTCAGCCTGGACGAATGTGCTGTGTGAAGAATGTAAATGACATCAGATCTGAACTGCTTACATCTAAGGAGCCTGTTCATATTTAATTGTAATATGAACCAATGATTTTCTGATTGATTGCTGATATATACAGTGGGGCAAAAAAGTATTTAGTCAGCCACCGATTGTCATCATTTTAGGTGGGGGAACTTGCACAGAGGTCAGTAATTTGCACCAGAGGTACACGTCAACTGTGAGAGACAGAATGTGAAAAAAAAAATCCATGAATTCACATGGTAGGATTTGTAAAGAATTTATTCGTAAATCAGGGTGGAAAATAAGTATTTGGTCAATAACAAAAATACAACTCAATACTTTGTAACATAACCTTTGTTGGCAATAACAGAGGTCAAACGTTTACTATAGGTCTTTACCAGGTTTGCACACACAGTAGCTGGTATTTTGGCCCATTCCTCCATGCAGATCTTCTCGAGAGCAGTGATGTTTTGGGGCTGTCGCCGAGCAACACGGACTTTCAACTCCCGCCACAGATTTTCTATGGGGTTGAGGTCTGGAGACTGGCTAGGCCACTCCAGGACTTTCAAATGCTTCTTACGGAGCCACTCCTTTGTTGCCCGGGCGGTGTGTTTTGGATCATTGTCATGTTGGAAGACCCAGCCTCGTTTCATCTTCAAAGTTCTCACTGATGGAAGGAGATTTTGGCTCAAAATCTCACGATACATGGCCCCATTCATTCTGTCCTTAACACGGATCAGTCGTCCTGTCCCCTTGGCAGAAAAACAGCCCCATAGCATGATGTTTCCACCCCCATGCTTCACAGTAGGTATGGTGTTCTTGGGATGCAACTCAGTATTCTTCTTCCTCCAAACACGACGAGTTGAGTTTATACCAAAAAGTTCTACTTTGGTTTCATCTGACCACATGACATTCTCCCAATCCTCTGCTGTATCATCCATGTGCTCTCTGGCAAACTTCAGACGGGCCTGGACATGCACTGGCTTCAGCAGCGGAACACGTCTGGCACTGCGGGATTTGATTCCCTGCCGTTGTAGTGTGTTACTGATGGTGACCTTTGTTACTTTGGTCCCAGCTCTCTGCAGGTCATTCACCAGGTCCCCCCGTGTGGTTCTGGGATCTTTGCTCACCGTTCTCATGATCATTTTGACCCCACGGGATGAGATCTTGCGTGGAGCCCCAGATCGAGGGAGATTATCAGTGGTCTTGTATGTCTTCCATTTTCTGATGATTGCTCCCACAGTTGATTTTTTCACACCAAGCTGCTTGCCTATTGTAGATTCACTCTTCCCAGTCTGGTGCAGGTCTACAATACTTTTCCTGGTGTCCTTCGAGAGCTCTTTGGTCTTGGCCATGGCGGAGTTTGGAGTCTGACTGTTTGAGGTAGTGATGGCCCGCTTGAAGCTGACGCTCCGGAGCGTGTGTCGAAAAAAACAACACACTGGTTCAGAAGCACTGTGTCGAGGCTTGCTTCGTTTGGCAAAAGTCACGTGACCAGTGACGTCCAAAGCTTCATTACGCACGTAACTGCTTCGGTACCTGATTCAAACAGATATAAGGAAGTGAATCATCCACGGGATTCGTGGAGTGTGTTGATGGTGACAGAGAGCGAAGAGGTGATCATTCCACTGACAGATATGGAGCCAGTGAGGAAGAGAGGACGTTCTGGCGTGTGGGAATATTTTGAGTTGATTTTGCTCAATTCATTTTATCTGCCGAAGTGAAAAACCTGAAATGTCCAAAATCATGTTTTCATAATGTAAATATCATTACAGCATATGACTTCAGGAACACTTCCATGTGAATTAAAGCTAATGAAGACTACAAAAATGTATTTGACACTATACGTACATTACATTGCTACACAGTTTAGAAAATCATTTTGTTTATTGTTGTTAGGTGATAGTCTGCAGGACCCAGGAATACCTGCATATCTACCAGCTTGCAGTGTGGTTCCTGCACTCCACAGCCTCTTCTGTTCCATGCAAGTGGATTTTCTCCAGGGCAGGAGAAACTATTTCTAAGAAAAGAAACAGACTCAGCCAGCGCACAGTAACACTAATCCTCTTTTTAAATGTAAATAACAAAAGGGCTACCTGACATAGATCATGTTTTTACTTTGCAAGTTCTTGATTAGGGGTGGGTTTTGATTATCGCCTTTCTGATTACAATCCATGCTAAATTGAATAAAGTGATATTGATTCATTAAAATCCTGTGTCGATTTGTAAATTAACGTTATTATGCCTGAAACGCCAGCATATCAGGTTAAACCTCACAACATGTCGTCAAACACTATGCAGCTAAAACAGTAACTGGGAGCAGGTTTACGGATTCTGCATACAAACGTGAACACAGAGCTCGGACCCGACGCGTCAGAGTCAGATTTTGGTGCGTCGTCGGGTCCGCGCTGTGTTTGCCTCTTTTTTTTCCGCTGGCTTCTGCAGCTGCAGGTTTCATAACTCTCTGTTTACATCTCTAATTAAGTCTCACATGTGTCAGCTTTCTTTTAATAGATACGAAATTATGGATATATACTGTTAAATGATCAGAATTGTAATATTTCTGACTGAGGCAAAACTTTCCAGATTCCAATCAAATCGGATCCTGTATCGAATCAAAATGATTCTACAAATCAGTGACGATGCAGCCGTACTCAGCTTCCTAAGCATTTTCCCTTTACAGTTCACAATCAATCCCACCCCTAGGTCAAAAATATGTATAGGACAATCGGCCTCATCTAATATTTTGTATGAACCTGTCCAGCTGTCCAGTGATTAAACGACAAGTAGATGGAGGCAGGACTCCACAGCAGGGGCATACTCCATAATGTGCTGTGCAGTCTCATATGTATATTATATATATTGCTCACTTATTGTATTTACCAACATCAAGGAGTTATGAGCAAAGAAAGGCCACACCATAGTGCATGTTTAAATAGGGAAAGTTTATTGATCAAAATGTATTACGCAGATACGCATTACATTTTTTTCAGCCCCCCAATCGAGAAAACAAAACCAATTACATGTTCAAAGCAACGGAACGGTGGCCCAATATCGGAGAGAACTCCACTCTTGAGTGAGCAGTGATAATTGAGCAGTCCGTTTTATTTTGCAGATTCAAGCTGCTCTTCAAAGTTTTCACCACCAGATGTCACCGGAGAGGACTGTGTTGAAAAGCTTCGAGTAATGAACCGTTTTTCAATACAAGCTTCAGTGCTTCGGAAAGCTTCATTTGGCCATCACTAGTTTGAGGCTGTGGACAGGTGTCTTTTATACAGATGATGAGTTCAAACAGGTGCCATTCATACAGGTAACGAGTGGGGGACAGAAAAGCTTCTTAGAGAAGACGTTACAGGTCTGTGAGAGCCAGAGATTTTCCATGTTTGAGGTGACCAAATACTTATTTTCCACCCTGATTTACGGATAAATTCTTTACAAATCCTACCATGTGGATTCATGGATTTTTTTTTCACATTCTGTCTCTCACAGTTGAAGTGTACCTCTGGTGCAAATTACTGACCTCTGTCATCATTTTAAGTGGGGGAACTTGCACAATCGGTGGCTGACTAAATACTTTTTTGCCCCACTGTATGTATATATATATATATATATATATATATATATATATATATATATATATATATATATATATATATTATTTTTTTTTTTTTTTTTTTTTTTTTTTTACATACAGTTTTTTGTTGCCTTATGGTTCCAAGCGCTGTCACCAATCTTTGCATTTTGTTATTATCTCATGACACTTGTTTAATCAGCTACCATCTCTCCTGTGGACTTTTTAATGTCTACAGTCTCAGACCAACACAGCCCTGCCCTTCCCATATTAGATTCTTGATGAATGTGTGTTGTTGTTATTCAGCCTGGTTCAATGTGCCCCTTTTTAACTTTGAGCACCCGCCCCTTTAAACCTCTCTGCACAGCCCTGCACTGAACTCACTATCTTCTCCCTCTAACAGCCTCCACATGTTCTCACTGTAATTTCCCCTCATGAATGAATTTATGCTGCACTAATGTGAATGTTTGCAGGGAAATCAAACGCATTTCACACGCAGTACTCGAGCTGACTTACCTTTGTTTGAATGACGACTTGTACGCGCTGACTCCACAGATAAGGTACGAAAATATATCAGGCTACGTCTTCAGGGTTTCTACTCCACGGCCGTATTTCATACGGGTCCACATTTCCACTGCACGCTATTTTCTGCAAGTACCGCCGCTTCGCCTCTGGACGCAATCGGTCTCTATACAGTCCATTCTCTTTTGAGCTGCTTTTAAGCATCTTGTAATCGTCGTTCCAACACAGTGTGTTTGTTTTGATTCGTAGACCTCGAAAATGGTGCCGCGCTCCCACAATGCATTGCGGCGTGACGTCAACTCCAAAGCCCTATAGAACATGTTCTTTTTCATTGTCAAAATTATCAGGAATAAAGAAGAAAACTGATTCAAAACCTGTGGAACCTGCCAAAAAACAAGTTTTACTGCAAAGGATTTCTAGATGTGAAGGTTTTGTGGCTTTTTTCAGTTTCTAAAACAAACTCATTTGTACAGAAGGATATGAGGATGTATATGTCCGGTGGTGGGTTTTTTTCTTCTTGATTTAATGTATTCATTTATCTCTTCACTTAATCTTTCTTTATGTTTTTTTTTTTTTGATTTGGCATGAGCGATTTCCGGTCCTCACTCCAAGCCAGTTGGTGGCGGTAATGCACCACATGTTCTATCACAGCTGCGTCCGAGAGGACAGGAAACGTCTGTATGCGTCTGCAAACCAGGTAACTACACTCAGCTGAGCCTCTCTGCTAGTCGTTATTAGTTGGAGGGTTTTGTGTCACTTTCTCTCGGCTTGATAAAGGGCTGTATAGAAATCTCTGGTACGTAACACGTAACGTCATTTTTAGGGAGCGTCGCAGAGAAGTGAGGCTGTTTCTTTGTTTTTGTCGAGTTTTGATTGAAGACATGTTTCCAGTCCGTTTTTTACTCGTTTGTTTTTTCATTAATAACTTTACATTATCACAGAGAACAAGAAGGCGCTTTGTTTGTCACATTCACCTTATGTCTGTGAAGGTTCTCAGTCATCCAGGTCATCGTAGTCAAAGGAGCTTGCAAAGAAAAGCGTCTGGACTTCTTTAAGTTACTTGAAGACGTTTCACCTCTCATCCGAGAAGCTTCTTCAGTTCTAAGGTCAAATGGTGGAGAGTCCCAGATATAAGCCTAGTGGGAGTATCCCCCCACAGAGGGACAAAAGGACCCCCTGATGATCCTCTAATCACCTGAGCCAAGGTGGGAAACTGGGTGTGGGTCCCAATCAGCCAGAGTTTCGGGTGAGTTCATTGTGAAACCTGGCCCCACCTTATCATGCGAATTCCTGAGGTCAGATGGCCCAGGATGTGAGTGGGCGTTAAGGCGTCTGGGAAGGATCTCAAAACTGGATTATAGATGGCAGAGAGTTGGTGTCGTAAACCCCCGCCTCTGTTCAAAGATGGTCGCTCACAGTGGACATAGATGCTTCTTTCACTCCTCTTTCAAACCATCTGTCCTCTCTGTCCAAAATGTGAACATTAGCATCCTCGAAAGAGTGTCCTTTATCCTTAAGATGCAGATGGACTGCTGAGTCTTGTCCTGTGGAGGTGGCTCTTCTATGTTGTGCCATGCGCTTGTGAAGTGGCAGCCACTTGGCAGCCACAGTGATAAATGGCTGAGATGGCTGCAGCTGTACGTGTGAGGTACCTACATATTTCAAGATGAATTTGCAGAGATGTCATGTTTGGTGCTTACAGACATCACACTGCATTTTGTGATTTCGTAGCTATTGTGATATTTTGGAGCTTCCCATGATCACCGTGACAGTCATTCATTTTAACATAACCTTTCTATTCCTTTCAGGGATCCTCATTTTTTTGGTACGGAAGATCAGCAGCTGTGTCGACAGGCAACAGGTAACGGCATGCTTTTCTGTTAGTACTGTAGACCTTGGTCTGGTGCTCTTTTTTAGTTTAACACAGTATTTTCATTTGCCGAAGTGTAAAAAGCTTGTTCCAGGAGAAACAAACTTTAGTGAGTTCTGCAAAATGATTCCCACCATTGCACACTCTGTCAGCCTCCAGTGTGCCCTTTTTTTGTCCTTTAACTGAAGAAAGTCGGTAGTCAGAACATATGAGATAAGTGAGATCCTCATTTTGCCTGCTTATTTCAAGATACAACATTTTCACAAACTGCTGTAGGATAACCTTGCTATTTGTCTTTTCCAACACTTCTACATTCATCCATATTTCCTTGTCTGCTTCTTTCCAGGTGAAAAGTACCTGAAATGGGTGAAAGATTTTGTTTCCAAAAACAAAAGCATGTGCGTTCAACTGAAGAAGCCAAGTGGTGCTGACCTGTGGATAGAAGAGCTTGAGAACACCAAATACAACGGGGATGATGATGAAGTTAACGCCTGGGGAAAATTCTACCTTCCCGAGATTGTAAAAATGCAGGTTATTGGTGTGGTAAAGGGCACCTCATGTCCATGTGACGAGCTTGTGCTGATGACGTGTGAGGACAAAAAGCTGTACGGCTATGACGGAGAGGAGCTGCATCTGGTGGCTTCCAGTTTCCTGGAACTATGTGACAAAACGATAGAGTATCCAGCATCCAAGCACTACTACAATGGAGAGGCCTTCAAAGATATGGTGAGAAGTTAGACTGCTAAGAATAAGACTGGGGATGCCTAGTGTTAGAGATCAATCACCTGAGCTTTTCTTTGTATTGTTGTGTGTTCTGTTTAGACTGAGGAGGACTGGAAAAAAGTTAAGATGAGTGATGTGGGGAGGAAACTGCAGGAAGAACATAAAAAGCTGGTAAATGAAACCCAGTCAGCGTTCGTAAGCCTAATATCATAGGTGGGTATTGGAGCTGAGTATCATCACTGATTTCTAGAACCTGTTCAATTCCAATTCACAAGGTCCCAATTAGATTCCATTTAATTCTTACTCAGAGAGTCAGAAACATTATAATTCTGATCATTTATCAGTACTGACACTTGTGAAACTTCATCAGAGGTGTGAGCATCACAGCAGATGCTTTTGTGTCAAAGTAACTGAGGATAAAACACAAAACCATGAAGCAGATTTTCCTGGCCTAGCTTTTTACAGTAGATAACCTTAAAAATATTATTCTGCAGTAGAACAAAAGCAGACGAGAACCACGACTCAACAAATGTACATTGGCTGATGCTGCTGAAGTGATTCAGAGGTTTTAATAAGAGGTTTTAATAGAGACACAGCAGAGCATTTTGCAGTTTCACTTAATTTGAAAAAAATAAATAAAATTTGGTATTGAACAGCAGAAATGAGGCTGTCTTGTCGGAAGTCATTAAAAAAAAATGGCTGTAAACAACGGTAGACTGCTTCATAACAAGCAAGCGAATAATGCCAAAAACAGAGATTTGAGATGGGAAACGGTGTTCTTAAAGTACACTGAGAGAGGCAGAGAGCTGTGCTGTGTTGTTTTTCTGTGTGCGTTTTAATGGTGGTGGAAGCAAACCAGCAAAAGTAAGAGGGAATTCATGACAATGTTTATGTCAAGCGAAATGTGTCTTCTTTTGCTGCTGGTTTGGTTAGAGAGAGACAAAACGTGCAGCTTCAGGATCTGAGCAGCTTTCAGCACCAACGGCATCACAGCTCAGACTTGGATTCAGGATTAAGCCCTTTATGTTTGACTGTAGTGATTGTAGCTCTGTCCTTGTTATTAATCGCTTTAGTCAAACACAGCTATTGTTTGCTGGGATGTGTATATCCTTGACAGTTTGTATCTCAGAGTTATCAAAGACACTGTGGATAATCATCAAGAGATTGTTGTCCTCTTAATAATGACCTATTTGATTGTTTGTTTCTTCTTCTTCTTACAGATTCTGGTATTTGGCCAAAAGAGAGCTTCACAATTCTTGGCTTCACCTGTGGTAGAAAAATGACTGAAGTTATGCAACACTCTCTAAAATTAAAGCTATGCAACGCTTTAACATGAATGGCGAAGGAGTGCATCTCTTTCACTGTCTCTTCCTGTCCTCTTCTCAGTCTTTGTTGTGGCACCTCTGCTATGTGTTATAGAAAGCACTTGGAATCATGTTCAATACAAAAACACCAAACTCGTGGGATTGCCCTAGCAAGCAGTTGGTAAAAACTAATTAAAACTGATATATATCAGCTTCACTTTCTAGCTGCAAAAGCACGTTTCTGCAAAAGCATGCAGTTTCCTGTCAGCACTTTTTGGCACAGAGTGTACTCAGAGTTAGGCCTTTCTTATATAAAGCAATATAATCAGCATATAAACATTTAAGATGATAAATTTAAAGCTCAACAGTAACTGCTATAAATATTATAACTACACATGTAGTGCTTTTGCTTAAGTAAATTATAGTTGGGATCATAATAAGAAAACATGTGTTTTTATTTTCTGTGTACCCTGGGTACAGACCAGTATAAATATGGGATTCTTCCCAATAAATGCTGTCTGATAATGCTTCATATTGCATTAAACACTAGATATGTAAGCAAACAAACAAAAACCCATAGAAGCCAGTTTTAATTATTAAATGTGACAATTACATGGAGATGGAAAGTAAACATGCTTATACACGTCTCTGTGATTACAGAAAATCCACACAGATGCTGTCAGAGCAGAGAATCTTTGATTTATCAGAATGATGAATGCAAATGATTTCATGAAATCTCACTCTTGTTCTGGGTTGTAAAATTTTGCATAATTAATTACATAATTAATTATGTAACCATAATTAAATGGTTACATCATCTTTAAAGTCCCCAGAGATCAGGAAAAGGGCCTGAGGGTGCTGTGTTTGGAGTCTGCTGGTTACAGTGTGCAGGACCTCACAGGCTGCTGCAGCGTTAGCAGAGGGCGGGACATACACAGCTATCATAATCACGTGTGTAAACTCTCGTGGTAGATAGTACGGTCTCATGCTAACCGCTAGCAGCTCAATGTCCTTACAGCATAGCGTCTCTTTGATAGAGAAATGCCCAGAGTTACACCATCTATCGTTCACAAACACAGCCAGACCCCCTCCTCCCTTCTTACCACTCTCCGCTGTTCTGTCATAAGAGGCTCAGCAGCTAAAGCAGCACACCTGGGTCTCCCAGCCTATTAAAAGCAGCCCTTTGCTTCACCTGCTTCACTAAACATTATTATTTTAAGCAGAGTGGTGTGATTTATGTAGGCATTGCTGTGTGACAGGATGACTTTTCTTGCACACCCACCAAATGAGGGCGCACATGCTTCCACGCCCACTGGTGACTGCACACATCCTTTCAAGGAAGCATTTCATTCATCCCTAACAAATGGAACAAAACACTGTGCAGCGTGTTCAGGTTTGAACGTGGCCCTGGCCTCTCTCTGCATCCACCTGGCACATGCAACACACATCCACTCCCTGCTGAGCTGCTTGTATTTGATGTGTTGAAGTTTTGGTAAAGTTTGAATAAATTCCACTTTATTTATAGGAACATTTCATCTGTGGACTCCTGCTTCCCCTCTCCTTGAGCCAGTTTGTGACGGGAACATGACATAAGAAAAGTAATTTATCCCTTTTTGATTCTGTGTATCTGGCGCTCATCCAGTGAGTTCACACTTGGCAGAAACAGACTGAATTTGTCTGGAGAACTTTGGCTTCAGCCAAGTTAGATAAACACACTGTGTCTCTGTCAAAACAGCAGTGTAGTTGTGGCACCCCTGTGAGGGAATGACCACATGAATATTATTTTGTGTAAAACACTCATGTAACGGGACATTTTTCATTGCTATATGTATTTATTTTCAGTTTCTTTAAGAGGATAGAAAATCCATGTAACAGGGATTCATTTTATGTTAGAAAGCAGTGAGGGCGGAACTTTGGTGCTTGCTCCGGGGTTTCGGGGAGCAGTAAGTGGAGCCCACCTTCCGCTGCTTCCTCAGACACGTTCTGGAGGAAAGCAGAGACGCATCGTGTCTTCCTTACTCTGCTCTTCACCTGCTTTTACAGGTCGGTACACGGTGCTCGCACCGAAAATGTTGTTTATTGTCACCATGGTTACCCACGTTAATGTGAATGGGAGAGTTAAGGCGGTCCGCCAAAGTTATTTATATGTAAACACGGGAGAAAACCAGAGGAGTGTCCCGCGCGACCGCACCGCGAGCCCGCTCGTTAGGTGGAGCGCTCGTGAAGCAGAGTCAGTGCGCTCCTATGCTCTGTGCAAACGTGTTGTAATGCTCCAATCAAATCAGTTCTGTGAGATGTGAATGTTAATAGTTCTGTTAAAGTGACTGAGTAGATTAGCTAGTGTAACACAAGCACTCTGAGCAACTCTGTGTAGCTAACAGAGGCATTCATGGGTTGATTCAACAAGCTGTGTTTCATGATGCACTAAATAGTGATTTTGCCAGTAAATTACTGGAGGGAACAAATGTAATGTATTTACCAATGCTGTTATTGAATAGAACTGTTTAGCCAGTAAGACACTGCAGAAGACAATGTGATGTGTTTATTGATATGATAAAAGGATGTAGCTGTTATGGAAAGAAGTGTGAACTTGAGAAACTGAACCAGTTAAAAAGAGTATATTTCACTGATGTTGTGAAATAAGTAAATGTAATTGATGTGAATGAGGAACCAGCTGAACAGTATATTGAAAGCTCATGTTTAGTGTTTTATAGCATTTATTTGTGTGAAATAAATCAGACTCAGACACGTTCTGGAGGAAAGCAGAGACGCATCGTGTCTTCCTTACTCTGCTCTTCACCTGCTTTTACAGGTAACATGTTTGTCATCGAGGTCTTCATCCTTGGGACCCGTAACATAGTAACTTCTTCATTGTTATACTTCTATAGTTTTCCCATTTTGTGAGCTGTGGATGTGGAAAGTGTCTCAGTGACACATCCACATGAAAACGGCGTTACCTTCGTTCATTTGCACGTCAAATGAACGAGCTGTTTGGACTTTAACGTCACAGCTGATGCTTCGATACTCGAACTCAAGAGTTCAGCTTCCACTCAGAGGTACAAGTACACACAGCAAAGATAAACGTGTACACAAGGTTGAACCCACAAGTGCACAGCTCCAACCAGAGATGGGCAGTAATCCCATTACTTTTTTCAAGAAACGAGTAAAGTGAGGGATTACTATTGCAAAAAAGGTAATTAGATTACTGTTACTTTCCCGTAAGCACGCTGCGTTACTGCGTTACTAAAACCGCAGCTGTGTGCAGATGAACAATGGATAATCTATCGAGTGTGGAGAGAGTGTGAGCGTGCAGCGTTTAAAGCGTGGAAGCACTGACCTTACTTTGAGTTTGACTCTGTAAAAAGTGACAAAAACATTAGCATCCGCTGTTCACTGCGTGGGAAGACAACATGCTCACTCACTATGTGTTAATGGGCATGCTTATTTATAACTTTGATAAAATGTCATAAAAATAATTCCATGCCAGCTCACCATTGGTGATCAGGTAGTTTCTGTTCCAGTTCCAGTCCCATAAATCATGAAGCTTGCTGCCAGAAAAGCTTCAAATCTCCTTTGAAAGCTGTTTGTGGTCTTGATTGTGGGAGCTTCAGTTGTCTGACTCCAGCTGCCACACAGTGCTCACTGATATCATTTGCAAAAACCCCAGTGTGACAATATTTATCAGGAAGTGACGACTTTTCTTTGAACATTTGCTCAGGCTAAGCTGTGCTTTCTACCACAGTTGGGAATTTCCTGGTTTACAACAAATTATTGTGTCAACACCGCATAAGATTTCAAACTACAGGAAAATCACTGGAGTTATAAGAGGCAGACAACGACACACACACCACATGCATGCTGTTGCTATTTATTGTGGATTAACCTGTCAAGGGCAAGAACAAAAGAATTCTGCCTCAAATACAGGAAATCATAGCTTTCCTGTATTTCCTCCATTGTTGGCATGCTGGTTAGTGCTGTTGCTCCACAGTAAGAAGGTCCTGGGCTAAATTATCCATGAATGTAAACGGCTGTGTGTTTCTATCTGATAGACTGGTGAGCTGTCCAGGGTGTACCCTGCCTGGTAACCTATCACTTCAGGGTTATTTCCCAGCCCTGCTGCAACCAGGATAGAGATAGGAGGATGGTAGTTGTTGTAGACCCATTCAATTTCAATTGAAGGATTAAAATGTTCCAGGAGCTCAACTTACTCCATCTGAACATGTTTCAATCGTGTTTTATGAACACAACATGCAGGTTTACTGAATATGAAAAGGTTGTGTTGATTTAACTCAGTTGTTTAAGTTTCTGCCAAAGCAAAACCTTTGTGTGCAACCAGTGTCCACTATTGAATCAAGTAAATCCAACATGTTTTTGTCAGTGCAAAAGGAGTTACGGTGCCTGTATTCCTGCACAATATTGTCCCGGGAGGGAGGAAAACTTTCTGGTGAAGTTTTGGTTGATTTTTGGGTTTTGCTTGACACTAGGTTGATTTTATCAGTGAGGTTTGGATTGTTTTCTTTCTCTAAGAGAGAGAAAGATGGTTTTATGCTTGGACATGTTTGCAATGGGCCCCAGTATTTGTTACTTTATTAGTATTTTATTGGTTGGGTTTGTTTGTGCTTTTGTTACAGTGCACTGAGATAAGAACATCTGAGAGGTGTGATCCACCGGTGGTGATATTTTGGTATTTTGTGAGTTCCCGATTTAACAAATCAGCTCTTTAATCCAGACCTGAGAGGTTGAACTTTAAAGCGCTATAAAATATTCTTACTGGAAACAGTGGCAAAGTGTTTTTCTCCATGATTATAATGGGCTTGGGAGAAATTCACTTATATGTGACATTGATCACATGAGAAGTCCTGAGCCTAAAAGGATTGCAGCGAGTCAATCCAGTCCAAAAACAAGGAGCTGTTTTCCTTTAAAATGATGACGTCATCTTGCTGGTGATGGAGGCTCGAATAGGCTGCGCGTGAGACTCCATTATCAGCAATATGTGGTATGAATGTGTGTGGATGTATGCATGTGACTGGACTGTGACGGACTGACGACTAAAAGTTTAACTGACTTGATACTGAGACAAAAACGGTGCCGACTTTAGGATTAGTGAATGTCCACAACAATTCACCCAGCCTGTAGAAGAAGGGTGGAGGTTTTGTCTTGCTTTGTTTGTGCAGGAGCAGAAGGATGACAGAGACTAAAGGGGGAGGCTGTAGCTTCACATGAGTGTGAGCTGCAGACTGAACCCTTTGGTTGCTAATGTTGAGTCACTGATGTTTGCATTAAGAAAATTGTGTTTTATTAGCTGTGTTTTAATTAAGGTATCACATTATATTGTTGGGAATGTTAAATGCTAAAGTGAAGAAAAGCTTTGATTTCACTCATGACTGAACATGTTATTATTAACCATAGCAGGCCACTGTAAAGAGTCAATTAACTGTTATAGAGGAAAAAAAGGCCAAAAACTCTGTGAATACCTATGAATAACAGGCAATGATAGACTTGTCACATTCAAAATAGAGATATGTAATAACAAACACGGGTCCGTGTCATTTAGGTTCTCCATTGAAATAGTCAATCATTTAGAAAAGTAGAATATATATATATATGTCTCAACGCTGTTTCTCAATAATATTAAAAACCTAAAAACTATTGTTGTGGAAGATAGAAGTCACTGTGACAGCCCTCTGACTGTGGAGGACGTTTGTAATCCTATTTCTGCACTTAAGGCCAACAAATCTCCCGGCACAGATGGTTTAACTGCAGAGTTTTATGAATCATTTTCTAATCTCCTGGCTCTGTTCTTACTGCAGCTTTTCATAGGAAGTGTAGAGAATAACATCCTCCCTCCTACTCTTACTCAGGGTCTCATAACACTTATTCCAAAGCCAAACAAAGACTTACTTCTTATTGATAATTGGAGACCCATCTGTCTGCTCAATGATGACTATGAGATTATGGCTTTAGTACTTGCTAACAGAATGAAAGAGTTCTTGGACACAATTATCGATGAGACACAATCAGGCTTTATGAGAAACAGACACCTTTCTAAGAACATGAGACTGGTTTTAGATCTACTTGATTACTCTGATTTGGTATCTGACTATAGCTTCATTCTCCTCCTGGATTTTTTAAAGGCTTTTGATACAATTGAACATCAATTTATTTTCCACTCTTTGGAAAAATTTGGCATTTTTCTGTAAAGCTATCAAAACCTTGTACACGAATGGCAATAGCTCAATTAAAATGATTAAGACTCCACCCCGAGATTTGACCTGTTATACAAGGAATCAGCACAGCTGATAAGGAGCTCATCATCAGCCAGCTAGCTGATGACACCACACTCTTCTTGAAGAATGCAAATCAAATCCGTCCAGCCCTTAGTGTTATTAGTGATTTCTCTGAGGCATGTTAATACTTTTAGCTATTTTATATCCATAAATGTAAGTTTATTAATAAAACACCATATTTCTGCCTTTTTATAAGGATATGAATTGTACATACAATCAATTTCAGACTCAACCAACAAAAAGCCTCTCAGAACAATATTTATATTGTAACAGTTGCTATTGTAATGCAGTGTATCACCACATGGCGGCGCCTCCTGTCTCACGACTGGTGTCACCCCCTTTTTGTTCTTCTTCGCACTCCTCCTGTAATGGATGCTCCCGTGTGTACGCGGACTAGTGTGCTCTTTAGTAATGTGTGGTAGAGGTAGCACTTTTATTTTTGATATTGTAAATAAATGAGTACTTTTTGGAAAGTCAGAAGCTGTTGCTCATTTGCTATCCACCTGCACACCTCCGCGGCTGGCTTCATCTCCACTGCACGTTACAATATGTTGATTTTTTTCGCCTACTCATATCATAATTTTTTTACTCCTGGTTCTGTATGTTCATGTTCTGTTCTTTTGTAAACTTCATCTGTTTGTATGTTGTATACTCATTGTGTTTCAATAAAGTTCGATTTAAAAAAAGGTACGTTCTAAACGAAGCTTCAGACGTCACTGATCACGTGACTCTGGCCAAACGAATCAAGCCTCGACACGGTGCTTCTGAAGCAGCGCGTTGATCTTTCTGACACACGCACCGGAGCGTCAGCTTCAAGCGGACCATCACTACGTCTCACATCTAAAGGTGTCAAGGTAACTTTGAACTGAGTTCAGTCAATCTGGAGTTTTTCCAAGTTTTCTGTTGCTCTCTGTGAGAGAAGAGCGTTAAAGGCGGGGCTCTCCAGAGTCCAGCAAAACAGGAAACCACAGCTGGGTGTGTGTAAGTGTGCAAACCAATAGAATGCATCGTGGTGGGGGGGGGGGCATCACGGGCAAGAAAAAAATAAAAGAATCGGTCGTACCCATGCTTCCCCGACGTCATGCCAGCGCATATTGGGAAATTCGTAGGCACCGATCGGTTTTCTATCAGCCATTTGCTGGGAGTAAGGGCGCCCTCCGTTTGCGAGGTGCGCCTGCTGCTGGCGGCACAGGGAGGAGAGGGCGGGGCGGCGGGGAGTCTCTGGCTGGCTGGAGCGGCATCTAATAACCAACTCGCAAAACAAAATAAAAACAACAAACAGATATTATGATACAGACATATAATCTGCACCGATGTTTTTTCTACATTCTATAAAGTGAGCGCGAGAGCCCTCGGTGCGCCTGCGCGCTGCTGAAGTCAAAGTAAACTTTATTGTCATCTCCGCTACAGACAGTCCAGCATATAGAGAGACGAGACGACGAGGCTGCAGTTACAGCGGTGCAAGTAAACAAACAATAAATATAAGAAGAGTAAGAAAATAAATCTACACTTTAGGACTCGGGGTAAAGGATCAATAACAATTTAATTTATAATTTACAGTTTGATGATTTAAAGTCTCACACAACCCGTCAAAAGGGGCGGGGCCGGCTGCTTCCAAGTAGAGCACATTTCATTTATAATGATGTAAATCCAAGCCCATCATGGATTCACGATCTGAATCCTGGGTTGTGTGAAATCCCAGAAATCAACCTTAGACAAAGTGAATCTGTGAACTAAGGTGTAGGTCTGTTAGGTTAATTGTGCTGATCCTCGGGTTGGGGGATTTGTGTTTGTACTGGAGCGCAAAATTCAAACCAATGGAAGATGGACAACAAAAGTTCAAAGCCATCAGGTGCTCAGGTTAGAAAAAAGAGAAAAGATGCAGGTAAGCAGACGTGTGATTGGATAATGGCAGGTCATCCTGAACCAATCAGACTAAACTCCAAACAATACATTATGTTACAGATTTTAATAGTAATTAGTCATTGTTACTTGTTGATTTGTCCTTTTCTCATTGTGTGACGAATTATGACGACTGTTTGGTAGCTGTTATTGTCTCTCTCTCTCTCTTCATGTGTGTTTCTCTGGTGAAACAACAGTTTTGTGTTAATGTTAGGGCTGCACGATTTTGCATAAAATGAGAATCACGATTTTTTTTGGCTTAGAATTGAGATCATGATTCTCTCATAACAATAAATAAACATAAAACAACAAATGTCTCACGTTTTGTTGTTGCAGCAAAATGTTGTCCTGCTTGAAATTCCGTCTCCACCGTTGCTCGACGCTGCGTGTACAGAGCAGGTAGTGCAACAATAGAAAAATAGTTGCGGGACGGCACTGTGTAGCGTTTGTCTAGGGTGTTGATCGTTTTCCTAAATCCCTCGTTTTGCACAGTGTTGATGGAGCCATATCTTTGGTCAGGTGATAAGTGATAGCCTCCGTGATGTCTTTGTGCCTGCGGGAGTTCGACGTGTATAGGGAAGCGCTGTATAAGGTTCCCGTTATTGATGTTTGGGTGGTTGACCGGGACGGATTTTCTCCTGTCACTTTCTCGTCATCCCTGACGTGCTCTCCGTTGTTTTTTCCCTGCTAATTTTAGCATCACACGGCACAGCTTCTGTATCACGTGGTATAAGGCTCCGCCCTTGTCATTTGTTGAGCAGGAAGAGTGAGCGCTTGTTTTCATGCAGAGTACGTCCCGGATCAAAATGTGAAGTTTTACAAATCACCACTTCTTTAGTGAATATCATTTCAGTCTCAGACAACCTCGTTTCTCTTACAGAGGTTGAATGCACCTTCTGCGGATGGCGGTACCACACAGTGTGCGTGGACTTCCCCTGCACAGAAGGCAACTACAAATGCTGTGAATGCTAAATAAAGAGAAACAAATGATCCCTGTTGTCTTTGCTTGATGATTGGTTTGAGTCTTGACAATCCACATTGCTGGCGTTGCATCTTTCAATGGCAGCAATGGCAGGTATCAGTGCTCAAACCTTTTGTGTTTGTTTCCAACAAGTTGCCCACCTCGGGAAACAAAAATGTGTTCTTTTACTTGTCAGATGAACATATGAGACACTTTGACTCTTCAGTGCAGTGTGGAGCCTAACAAAGATCTGTTTTGTGTCCCAGCTGATCAGCAGGAGGAGGAGAGTCTGACGGAGCAGCAGAGGAACATTTTCAGCTACTTGGACTCAGCTCAGCCACTACAGAGGAAACAATGAGCTCAACACAGAAGGTGACAGACAGAGCAGGACCATATGACCAAAGATATTTATCACCATATACATTTGTGTATCATGTAACACTATAGATCAACTTAGCTCAGAATATATAAAGCATATAAACAGTTACAGCAATATGATGCAACACACACAGCAGCTACTGATCCAAAATACTCAAAGCTTCATAGAACTGAAACCAACATTTATTTTTAGCTCCATTCTGCTGCTCAAATCAAATCACTTTTATTGTCACATCACATGTGCAGGTACATTGGTACAGCACATGTGAGTGAAACAGAGAAACAAAATACAATAATGTAAACAAGCAAAATACAAGAATGGCTACGTCTGAAACTAATAAATATATGTACAATATATAATAGTATATGCATTTCTGGATGTGTATACCAAATATTTTTGTGTGTGTACACATATTTTACAAATTAAATAGAGTAAACAATAAATAAAATATATAAAAATATACAGAGTTGAATATGTGCAAAACAAGTGGCATTTATATACAGTGTGGAGTGCATAGTGTTGCAGTTCCCGTAGTGAAGCTGAGGTGTCTATGACGTGTTCAGCAGTCTGATGGCCTGATGGAAAAAGCTGTCTCTCAGTCTGCTGGTACGGGACCGGATGCTGCAGAACCTCCTTCCTGATGGAAGCAGTCTGAACAGTTTATGGCTGGGGTGACTGGAGTCCTTGATGATCCTCCCCGCTTTCCTCAGGCAGCGCTTCCTGTAGATGTCTTGGAGGGAGGGAAGCTCACCTCCAATTATCCGTTCAGAGCACCGCACTACTCGCTGGAGAGCTTTGCAGTTGTAGGCGGTGCTGTTGCCAAACCAGGTGGTGATGCATCCAGTGAGGATGCTCTCAATGGCACAGTGATAGAAGGTCCTGAGGATGCGGGGGCTCATGCCGAATCTTTTCAGTCTCCTGAGAAAGAAGAGGCGCTGCTGCGCCTTCTTCACTGTTTTGTTTATGTGTACTGACCACGTAAGATCCTCAGCCAGGTGTACACCAAGGAACCGGAAGCTGCTCACTCTCTCCACAGCAGCGCCGTTGATGGTGATGGGGGTGTGTACTTCTCTGCACCTCCGGAAGTCCACTATCAACTCCTTTGTCTTTGCGACGTTGAGGGTGAGATGGTTGTCTTGACACCAGTGGGTCAGGGCGCTGACCTCCTCCCTGTAAGCCGTCTCATCACCGTTGGTGATAAGACCCACCACTGCAGTGTCGTCCGCAAACTTCACAATGATGTTGGAGCTGTTAGTGGCCGTGCAGTCGTAGGTGTAGAGTGAGTACAGGAGAGGGCTCAGTACACACCCCTGTGGAGCACCAGTGTTCAGTGTGATGGGGGATGAGGTGATGCTGCCCAGTCTGACCACTTGGCATCTGTCAGACAGGAAGCTAAGGATCCAGCTGCAGAGGGAGCTGCTCAGTCCTAGATCCTGCAGTTTCCTGTCCAGCTTCGAGGGAACGATGGTATTGAATGCTGAGCTGTAATCTACAAACAGCATTCTCACATACGTGTCTCTCTTCTCCAGGTGTGACAGGGCAGTGTGTAGTGTCAGGGCTATGGCATCATCAGTGGACCTGTTGTGGCGGTATGCGAACTGTAGAGGGTCCAGTGAGTCGGGTAGTGCAGAGCAGATGAAGTCCCTGACCAGCTTCTCGAAGCATTTGCTCACGATGGGGGTCAGGGCTACAGGTCGCCAGTCGTTCAATGAGGAGATGGTGGAGGATTTGGGTACAGGGACGATGGTGGCCATTTTGAAGCAGGCTGGAGCAGACAGAGAGAGGGAAAGGTTGAAGATGTGTGTGAACACTCCAGCCAGCTGAGCCGCGCATGACTTGAGGACGCGGCCGGGAATCCCGTCCGGACCAGTAGCTTTGCGTGCGTTCACCTTCTTGAACCACCTCCGCACATCCTCCTCAGACAGAGTGT
Organism: Maylandia zebra; assembly: GCF_041146795.1. Lineage (NCBI taxonomy): Eukaryota > Metazoa > Chordata > Actinopteri > Cichliformes > Cichlidae > Maylandia > Maylandia zebra. The sequence continues at coordinate 4,710,161 of NW_027490041.1, forward strand.
GCGCACTGACGTCATCCGCGGTGCGCACACTGTCTGGTCTCATGGTGTTCGCTGTGTCGAATCTAGCGTAGAATACGTTTAGATCCTCACACAGAGAGGCCGTGGTCTGCGGTGTGCTGGGTTTCCCTCTAAAGTCTGTGATCGTGTTTAGTCCCTGCCACATACTCCGAGGGTTGTCAAACTGTTGCTCCACCCTGTCCTTGTACTCACGTTTGGCTGCTTTGATCGTCTTCCGGAGTTGGTAATGTGCGTGTTTGTAGTCCGATGTGTTCGCGGAGGCAAAGGCGGTGCTCCGTGCTGCCAGTGCCGCGCGAACATCTCCATTAATCCAGGGTTTTTGATTTGGGAAGGATTTAACTGTTCTGGATGGGACGACATCTTCCACGCATTTCCTGATAAATCCACAGACTGAGTCTGTGTATTCATCAATGTCTTTAGCGGCCACGTTAAACACTTCCCAGTCCGCGTGATCAAAACAGTCCCGCAGCGCAGACTCCGATTGGTCCGTCCAACAGTGCACCGCCCTCCGGGTTGGAGCTTCCTGTTTCAGCTTCTGCCTGTAGGCGGGCAGGAGCAGGATGGAGCGGTGATCTGATTGGCTGAATGGGGCGCGGGGGAGGGCTTTGTACGCATCCCGGAAAGAGGTGTAGCAGTGGTCGAGTAGCCGGTCTCCACGGGTGTTAAAATGGATGTGTTGATGGAGTTTTGGTGAGACTTTCTTCAGGTTTCCCTTATTAAAGTCTCCGGCTGTGATAAACGCTGCCTCTGGGTGTGCGGTTTCCTCGCTCCTGATCGCGCTGTACAGTTCCCTGAGTGCACGGTCAGTGTCGGCTTGTGGGGGAATGTAAACAGCCGTAATAATCACTGCTGTAAATTCCCTCGGTAGCCAGAATGGCCGGCACTTAATCATCAGGTACTCCAGGTCTGGTGAGCAGAAGGATTTGACCGGGTGCACGTTCGCATAATCACACCAGCTGTTGTTGATCATGAAACATACACCACCGCCTCTGCTTTTCCCAGTAAGATCCTGTGACCTGTCCGCGCGGTGCACAGAGAACCCCGGCAGTTGTATTGCGGAGTCCGGTACTTTGTCCGATAGCCAGGTTTCTGTGAGGCAGATCACGCAGCAGTCCCGCATCTCTCACTGGAATGAGATCCGTGCCCGAAGCTCGCACAGCTTGTTCTCCAGAGACTGCACATTAGCCAGTAATAAACTGGGTAACGGTGGTCTGTAAGTGCGCCGTCTCAGTCGAACCAGAACGCCAGATCTTCTCCCTCTGCATCGGCGTTTGCGGCCTCCAGGGCCAGAGAACAAAGGCGTCTCAGGTGAGATGAATGGGGGGTCTGTAAACGGAGCGTCCGTGTTGCAAAACTTGAACTCCGGAAAGTTATAAGAAAGACCATCTTTTATGTACAGTAAGGTTTGTCGGTTGCACACAAGGAGACAAGTGCTGCTCGTGAAAAAATAAAGGAAAAGTAAAATTAAACACAGAAAAAAAGCTGTTGCTTGGGGGAGCTCGCGACGAGGCTGCCATACTCTGCGCCATCTTGTTCCAACAACTGCTGATACAGACTTTAGGTTTCTGAACATTAAACTTGTTGCTGCCTTTCATAGTGTGTAACTTGAAGGCCCTGAGTACTTTCTCCCACACTGAAAACACTGGGATGATAACATTATTTGAACATTACCTAATAAGACTGATTCAGCACAGACAGTTATGTTAAACTTTCCTAGCAGTCCTTCACAAACAGGGAACAGTCTGTCTATTCTCTCCATCTGTCAGCTGCTGCTGGCTCTTCCTCCTCCTCTTCCTCACACACTGCTGAGTTTGTCCTGGTGGATCATCAGGGCTGCAAAGCCTCACAGATGATGTGCAGCAGTGGCTCCCTCAGTCTGTCCTCACTCTGGACACTTGCAGTCGTCACACATGGAAATCAAATGTGTGATAAGCTGCAGGATTCAAACACAAGTGTAACTTATAAACACATGTTCATACTTTTATTCCACAATCAGAGAGAAAGAAACAGAGAGAGAGTGCAGGACAGACAGACAGGTGACAGTCTCAGGTGTACACACTGCTACACAACAGCACCAGAGAAGCAGGATTTAGTGTTTGTGTTATTACGAGTGTAAACAAGAAGAGTTCCAGATGGTGCAGTGGACACATGTGTGACTGCTGTGATTAAAGCATCTTTCTTTCAGCTTAACGAGTGAACCGTCAGCTCGTTCAAACACACGTTAAAGTGCGTTTGGCTCGACACCACCGAACAGAGGCAGCAATATAACACAGCTAACATTAACAGTGCAGTGGATCCTGCTTGTGCCGTGATGTTCAGGACTGCAAACCGAGCAGCATCACTGACTTTCAGCTTGTTGTGTTTGTGGATATATGACTGACTTTAATTATCCACAAAATCATCACATTCTCTGTCAGATTAAGGTCGACTATTGAACGGCGTATATTTTAAAGGCTTTAAAACCAAGTTAACGCTGAAAGTACAAACATCACTAATGTCACATAACTCTGCCGACAAGGCATAGCTATGGCTATGAAATGCTCTTTGTGTATCACTTCTTCATTATGAAAGATGTCATTAATGCACTAGTAATGTCTCATCTGGAGTATTGTTCAATCATTTGGTCAGCAGCTAATAAGACAGATCTTAACAGACTTCAGTTAGTCCAGAATAAGGCGTCCAGATTAGTGTGAAGATGTTCATACTATACTAATATTGATCAAATGCATAATAACCTTTCTTGGCTTCCTGTACAGGCTAAAATATTCTATGGCTTACTTGTAGTTCTAAAGAAAGCAATTCTGTTAAACACGCCACATTTATTCTGCTCAGCTGCAGTATCCAGATGAAATACATCATCATATTACACAGTTTTCAACAAGCTGTAATTTAGTAAATGCTCGAGTTAAAAGTAACGTTTTGTAAAACTGTTACATTTAGAGCAACTTTTAAGTGGAATAAGTTGCCTTAAAAAATTAGAGAATTATTCAAAACTTCAATGAACACTTAAAAGCTGATTTACAGAGCTTTTAGTTGTTGTAAATATTGTAAGACATGATTTGTTTTTGAAATTTGTGTAATGTGCCTCAATGTTATTGATATTCATCATCAACATCATCAACTTTATTTATAAAGCACTTTAAAACAACCACAGCTGACACAAAGTGCTGTACACTGGAACTGTAAAATAAAATTACATGAGATATAAATAAAACACAAATAAAAGAAGAGTGAAATCATTAATTAAATAACTACTTCAATTAAAAAAGAAACTAAGTCTCACTGAGGTTAAAAGCCAAGGAATAAAAGTGGGTTTTAAGACGTGATTTAAAAGTGGACAGTGAAGGGGCCTCTCTAACGTGCATGGGCAAATCATTCCATAACTTTGGAGCCACAATAGAGAAGGCCCCGCCCCCTCTGAGCTTCCTCCTGGATCTCGGTACCTCCAGGAGCAGCTGGTCAGCTGACCTGAGAGACCGACAGGGTGTGTGGAGATGAAGAAGCTCAGAGAGGTAAGGCGGGGCAAGACTGTGAAGGCATTTAAAAACAAACATAAGAATTTTAAAATGAACTCTAAAAGACACAGGCAGCCAGTGCAGAGAGGCTAGCACGGGGGTTATATGCTCTCTTTTTTGAGTTCCTGTTAGGAGTCGTGCAGCCGCATTTTGAACCAGCTGCAGACGTGAGAGCAATGACTGACTGACCCCCACATAAAGTGAGTTACAGTAGTCCAGGCGGGAAGAAATAAAAGCATGGATCACTGTTTCAAGGTGCTGCCTCGAAAGAAAAGATTTTACTCTTGCCAGTCGCCTTAAATGATAAAAACCGGACTTCACCACTGCTCTGATTTGGTTGTCCAATTTAAAATCACTGTCCAACTTAAAACCAAGGTCAGTAACAACAGATTTAAAATAGACTTCCAGGGATCCTAAAACAACAGGGGAGGACTCACAGGGACCACTGGGTCCAAACACCAACAGCTCTGTTTTCTTTTCATTAAAATTTAAAAAGTTTAGAGCCAACCAAGCTTTAATGTCATCTAGACAAGTCAAGAGAGGTTTTATAGAGATGCCATCCTTGTGTTTTAGTGGCAAATAAAGTTGGCAGTCATCGGCATAACAATGAAATGAGATCCCATGCCTTCTAAGGATAGAACCCAGAGGCAATAGATACAGTGAAAAGAGCAGTGGCCCTAAAATTGAGCCCTGTGGGACGCCGCATGACAGAGGAGCAGAAGACGATTCGTAACCGAGAAGGCTGACAGAGAAATATTATTATTATTATTATTATTATTATTGATTGCTTATATTTGAACAATTGTGAAACCTCACTGTGGATGTAAGAGTGAAATTATGTGGATATCTTGAATCCACTTTATTGTGTAATGTTTTATGTGAGTATTTGACGGAAGACGAGCAACATCTGTTGTGGAAGCTAACGGGGTTCCTTTAGAATAAACAAACATAGGATTTATTATCACTGAATAATTCTGTATAAATTGGATGTAATGTGTTAGAACTACCAGCAGGTGGGGATAAGAGACCTTTAAGGTGTTTGGTGCCACGCTCCACCTTCAGGTTTAAAACTAGTGTTAATGGAGTTTGAAGGTTGAGTTTGTTCCACGACTGCATTTCACTCACTGCCTCTATTTGTATCTCTGTCACTGCAGGACCAACATGGAGCCAGAAGTCAGCGCTCTCAGGAGGCCGACAAACCTCACAGAAGAAAGGGAGAGAAAAAACACACCTGTGACGAGTGTGGGAAGGGTTTTACTGTGAGGGCTAAACTAAAACAGCATCAGGTCATCCACACTGGAGAGAGACCGTTCAGCTGTGACTTGTGTGGAAAGTCTTTTTCCTTGAAGGGTTACCTAACAAGACACCAACTCATCCACAGTGGAGTTAGAGCGTACAGCTGTGATCAATGTGGCAGAGCTTTTACTGACAGTAGCCACTTACAGAGGCATCTAGTTACCCACTCTGGAATTAAGGCATACAGCTGTGACGAGTGTGGGAAGGGTTTTACTGAGAAGGGTTACCTAAAACAGCATCAGGTCATCCACACTGGAGAGAGACCGTTCAGCTGTGACTTGTGTGGAAAGTCTTTTTCCTTGAAGGGTTACCTAAAAACACACCAACTCATCCACAGTGGAGTTAAAGTGCACAGCTGTGATCAGTGTGGCAGAGCTTTTACTCACAGTAGCAGCTTACAGAGGCATCTAGTTACCCACTCTGGAATTAAGGCATACAGCTGTGACGAGTGTGGGATGGAGTTTACTCTGAAGGCTTCACTAAAACAGCATCAGGTCATCCACACTGGAGAGAGACCGTTCAGCTGTGACATGTGTGGAAAGTCTTTTTCCTTGAAGGGTTACCTAAAAACACACCAACTCATCCACAGTGGAGTTAAAGTGCACAGCTGTCATCAATGTGGCAGAGCTTTTACTCAAAGTAGCAGTTTACAGAGGCATCTAGTTACCCACTCTGGAATTAAGGCATACAGCTGTGACATCTGTGGAAAAACTTTCAGCCGGAGAGGGAGCCGAAATACACACCTACGCATTCACACCGGACATGATGTGTACTGCTGTGAACAGTGTGGCAAACAGTTTACAACAGACGCAGTCTTACAACGACACATGTTTACCCACACTGAGGAGAGACCTTATCAATGTGACCTGTGTGAGAAGACTTTTAAATCTCCACATCACCTGAGACGACACCAACAGATCCACACCAGAAAGAGACTCTACAAGTGCAGCTACTGTGAGGTATGTATTTATTAGGGGTGCAACGATACACAAAATTCACGGTTCGGTTCGGTTCGATACTTTGGTGTCACGGTTCGATATTTTTCGATACATAAAATGTTCATGCCTTTTTAATTTGTCATTTATTAAACTTATAAATATATATTTTAACTCAAAAGTACAGTTTTTAAATTTAATGTTGCTGAAACAAAAGTAATTTAAAAAATAAATATATCTCAGGGGAAAGCAATTTTTTGATTGATGTTTTGTTTCCTTTACAATATTGTTGAAAAAATTGTTGAAAAACAAATTACAACATTGTATAAAAATTACAATCATCAACTCAAATACTTGGTTCTAATTGAACAGAAATTTCTATGAACTTGTAAGAACTGTGTAGGACATGAATCCGTCTGTGTCAGATCCTGAATTTGAAATTTCCACTGAAGTCACGGGTAAGAGGCAAGTGGAACCAAGATCGAGGCCATTTGCTTTTTGAAGTTTGCAAAGACTGCTAAATTGTGCCAGTGGTAGTTCACTCTTTGCAACATAGTATGCTGTTCTAAACAGATTTTTTCAGGTTTATTTTTAGTATGTTATTTGCAATTGGTGTTTGTTCTGGGAAAGATATTGCAGACTGAGCAATAATGCATTTCTTGCATTTCTCATGGGTTCTAATGGGGGCCTTTCTTAAAATTACTGGTCCCAGTAACAAAGGCGCTTGTTGACTCAGCAATTGAAAGAAAACCAACGACACACCCGGCAGAACATTATGTTATTTACACGGGTCCACATAAGTGGTCCGGATGTGCGCATTCGCTGTCAAAATAAAAGACGCGCACCAGATAAGAAGTTGCAGCGTGCGTTTGCGTCCATATAAAAGGCACTGTTTTTGTCCGCTAGAGTGGGATTTTCACGGCACATTCCACACCACATCTCTGTGCGTTCATCATTTGTTTGAAGCTAGCTCATCTCCTGCAACCACTTTTCCGAGAATACGTGCTTCTTTTGTGGTTCGGACTCCTTCTGACATTTCTTTGGAGGTGGAGGAACATCACAGTAATTGCTTAAAGGAGCTTCTTCGACATCTTTAAGAGTTCTAAACAAATGTCTGTCCTCCTCCAGAAAATCTTATGTATGCAAACACGCGTTGCAACTTCATATCTTGTGCGCGTTTTTTTTTTTTTTTTTTTTTTTTGACAGCGAATGCACACCTGCGGACCACTTATGTGCAGCCCCGGTTATGTAGCTCATCATATTGCAGCCACAGAAATTCTTTTGTCCATGAAACCATAAAGCTGCACTTTCTTTTTGCCTTATAGTCTGGTTTGTCATAACTTTTCCGTTTTGTGGTAAGCTTTTCTTTGGCTGTCACTTCTTCACCCTGACCTGTCTTATTTGGCTCAGCAGAACTAAAATATATATCCTGCTGCTTTTACACACACACACACACACACACACACACACACACACACACACACATAACGCTCAGTGATTATCTGCGCGATCAACCTCTCACATGTTTAAGCTGCGGGAGATTTCACTTGTCATGTTTGCATAGTAAGCTAACGATTGATAAGATGATGTCAGAGGAATTGGTGCACAAATTATCACCACTCACAGATCAGTGCTGTCGCTCTCTATACACAGTTCGCGCGATTGCAAAGTGAAAGCAAAAAACAAGCGCAAATTCAAACGCGATTTCAATATGTCACATATTGACAGTGGCTCACCGATGCCAATGACATAATTACCCAGCTACATTTCTGAAAGAATGCAAAAGCATTGACATATATTTTTCCTTCCTACAATAGCCCGACGGGCAGGGAAGAGATAGATTTTGGTAGCCCGACTGGAAAAATCGCTAGCCCCAGGACATCGGACTAGCAATTTTGCAAGCCCTGTATCTGATTGAGGAATCACTCATCTTTGGAAAAGAGAGTTTATTACAGAGAAATGGCTCTTTCCAAAATAAAAGCTATACTATACGCTTCTTCTGGGCTATATTCTCAGCAGCATATTGTAGCGGGTCAGGGCTGTTCGGGATTCTGTTTGTACAGTTATGTTTTGTTTATGTTGCCATAGTGACGGGTGACGCCCTCTCACTGCGACGGTGTGTCCTTCCGGGGTCAGAGGGCGCCCTGTGTGTTGTTGTTGCTGTGCGGTTGCCGCGCTGAGCAGTTAGCTAGCGGCAGTGTTCTTCGGCAGATGTCAATAAACGGCTGTGCTCCCTGGCTAGCTCACGGGAAGCAAGACCAAACGACACCTCCGTCTCCTCCTTGTCTGAGCTCGCCACATTGGTGTCAGAAGTGGGATGATGGTGGCACCCCATGTTCTGACCCGAGTGACTTTCCCCCCGCCGGTCGTGACCGGCTGGTGCGCCAAAAGAAGGCACCTGGACATTTGCAGGACTTTGTGTGGGGTAATGGGGTCGTCGGGGACGACTGACCCCTTAGGTTGGGGCTATGTAGCGGGTCAGGGCTGGTCGGGGTTCTGTTTGTACAGTTATGTTTTGTTTATGTTGCCATAGTGACGGGTGACGCCCTCTCGCTGCGATGGTGTGTCCTTCCGGGGTCAGAGGGCGCCCTGTGTGTTGTTGTTGCTGTGCGGTTGCCGCGCTGAGCAGTTAGCTAGCGGCAGTGTTCTTCTGCAGATGTTAATAAACGGCTGTGCTCCCTGGCTAGCTCACGGGAAGCAAGACCAAACGACACCTCAGTCTCCTCCTTGTCTGAGCTCGCCACAATATTAAACATATCAGGTCCCCATAAGGAAAATCATGTGCTAACGGCTGTCTAAATGACTCGGGTAAAGTTTGTAGCATGCTTGTTGTTTTTGTCTGCTTCCACTTGTCTTTGCACTAGGATGATGTCGGCGTAAATGTGCAGTCATATTCGTTGTGTTCCCACTAGTGCTGTCAGCGTTAATCTCGTTGAAATGATGTTAACACCACAACACGGCAAATCTCCGTTAACGAGCTACCCCTGATCGCCCCGTGCGTGGGGCTAGACGGCCAACACGTTAACGAGCCAACTGCGCTAACACACTAGTTCCCACCCATGTAATTGAGCATTGCGTGGCACATCCAACATACTGTTTTACTTTAGTCCATGACACGCTTACCTTCAGGGTCATACGTCACATGAAAACCAAAATAGTTCCAAACGCCAGATCTTTTATTTATTTATTTTTTTTGTCCCGTTGGGTCTTTAGCCATCAGAATTGTTGTCTTAAGGCCAAGAAAAATGCCAAGCGGATTTATTTTACCAAGTGGATCATCATGGCCTTGCCATATTGGTCCATTTGATTGACCTTTATTATAAATTAGAGATGGCACGATACCACTTTTTTATGTCCGATACCGATATCATAAATTTGGATATCTGCCGATACTGATATGAATCTGATATAGTGTTTTTTAATCAACAAAACTGTTTTTTAAATATCTTGCTGCATTTTGAAAGTCTGCAAGTTCATAATCAAGTTTAAAACAACAACTACACTAAAACTATTCTGTTATACCTGTATACAAAAAAAATATTTCATAGTTCAGCAATACTGATCAATCTAATAGGCAAGGCAAGGCAAGTTTATTTGTATAGCACAATTCAACAACAAGGTGATTCAAAGTGCTTTACAGAGACATTAGGAACAGAAACAAATAAAAAGCATGATTTAAAATTGATTAAAACAAGCAAATAAACTAACTAACTAATTAACAAACAAACAAACAAAACAGTATATAAAATCAAAACAGATAAAATCAGAACAGTAGATAAAATCAGTAGTTAAATGTAAGTTTTGAAATTTAAGCTTAAAAGTGTGGATTTGGTGCTTTATTCAAATGCAGCTGAGAACAGGTGAGTCTTCAACCTGGATTTAAATAAACTGAGTGTTTCAGCTGATCTGAGGCTTTCTGGGAGTTTGTTCCAGATATAAGGAGCATAAAAGCTGAATGCAGCTTCTCCGTGTCTGGTTCTGACTCTGGGAACTGATAAAAGACCGGATCCAGATGACCTGAGGGATCTGGAAGGTTCATACTGGGTCAGGAGGTCATTGATGTATTTTGGTCCTAAACCATTCAGAGCTTTATAGGCCAGCATCAGAACTTTAAAGTCTATCCTCTGACGGACAGGCAGCCAGTGTAAAGACCTCAGAGCTGGACTGATGTCCACTTTTTTGGTCTTAGTGAGGACTCGAGCAGCAGAGTTCTGAATGAGCTGTAGTTGTCTGACTGATTTTTTTTAGGTAGACCTGTAAAGATGCTGTTACAGTAATCAAGCCTACTAAAGATGAATGCATGGACTAGTTTTTCCAGGTCCTGTTGAGACATCAGATCTTTTATCCTTGAAATATTCTTGATAGTAAGCTGACTTTGTTATTGTCTTAATGTGTTTTTCTAAGTTTAGGTCTGCATCCATCATTACACCCAAATTTCTCGCCTGGTTTGTGGTTTTTAGATGTATAGATTGAAGTTCTCTGGTGACCTGTAATCGTTTTTCTTTGGCGCCAAAGACTATTACCTCAGTTTTGTTTTTGTTTAGCTGGAGAAAATTGTGGCACAACCAGTCATTGATTTCCTCAATGCATTTACCAAGAGCCTGTACATGGCCTCGGTCTCCTGGTGACATTGTGATATATATTTGTGTGTCATCTGCATAGCTGTGATAGTTTATTTTGTTGTTGTTTATAATCTGTGCCAGTGGGAGCATGTAAATGTTAAACAGAAGGGGTCCCAAGATGGAACCTTGGGGAACTCCACATGTGATACTTGTCTGCGCAGATGTGAAGTTACCTATTGATACAAAGTATTTCCTGTTTTCTAAGTATGTTTTGAACCAGTTTAGTACAGTTCCTGAAAGACCTGCCCAGTTCTCCAGTCGTTTGAGTAATATGTTGTGGTCAACTGTATCAAATGCTGCACTGAGATCCAGTAAAACTAAGACTGACATTTTTCCACTGTCTGTATTCAGACATATGTCATTAAACACTTTTGTCAGAGCGGTTTCAGTGCTGTGGTTCTGTCTAAAACCTGACTGGAAGGCATCGTAGCAATTATTCTGTTTTAAGAAGTAACTGAGCTGTTGAGAAACTGCTTTTTCAATGATCTTACTTAAAAACGGGAGATTTGAGATCGGCCTGTAGTTGTTCATTTGTGTCTTGTCAAGATTGTCCTTTTTCAGTATAGGTTTGATTACAGCAGTTTTTAGTGATTCTGGAAACACACCAGATAATAAAGAAAAGTTGACGATCTGTAACAGGTCTGACTCTAAAGTCTTTGAGACCTTTTTGAAAAAACTTGTTGGCAGGACATCTAAACAGCAGGAGGAGGAGTTCAGTTGACCTAAGATGTCCTCCAGGTCTTTGCTGTTAATCGGGTGAAACTGTTTCATGGTGTTTAAACTGTTTTTTGGTGGACACAGTACATATCCTGGATCTGCTGTTGATGTACCAATTGCTTGTCTAATTTTTTGGATTTTTTCTGTGAAGAATTTGGCAAAGTCATTGCAGGCCATGGTCGAATGAAGTTCAGCTGCCACTGACACAGGAGGGTTCGTTAGCCTGTCAACTGTAGAAAATAAGACCCGAGCATTATGGCTGTTTTTAGTGATGATGTCAGAGAAGTAGGACCTCCTTGCATTCCTCAGTTGTAAATTATAATTGTGAAGTTTCTCTTTATAAATGTCATAATGAACCTGGAGGTTTGTTTTTCTCCATCTGCGCTCAGCTTTCCTACACTCTCTTTTTTCATTTTTCACCAGTGTGGAGTTTCTCCATGGAGACTTTTTCCTTCCAGAGATAACCTTCACCTTAATGGGAGCAATAGTGTCCATTACATTTAACATGTTAGCATTGAAGCTATTGACGAGCTCATTGACTGAACCTTTGGACAGGCCAGGTGTTAATGGGAAGACCTGGTTAAAAATTGCACTACTGTGTTCAGTTATACACCGTTTTGTGATCACTGTTGTTGATATATTTGTGTGGGCTGAGATTTTACTTTCAAAGAAAACACAGTAATGATCAGACAGGCCCACATCAGACACAGTAACCTTTGAAATGCTCAGGCCTTTGGAGATCAGTAGGTCAAGAGTGTGTCCTCTATTATGTGTGGCCTCTGTTACATGCTGAGTCAGCCCAAAGTTGCCCAGAGTGTTACTCAGGTCTTTAGTCCCTTTGTCCTGAGGGTTGTCCACATGAATGTTAAAATCCCCAGCAATAATTACACAGTCAAAATCAACACAGATCACAGACAGCAGTTCACTGAGGTCATTAAAAAAGTCTGTGCAGTATTTGGGAGGGCTGTAAACATTAAGAAACACAACTTTGGATGGGGCCTTCAGCTGTAAAGCCACATATTCAAAAGACTGAAAAATTCCAGGAGATAGCTGCTTACATTGAAATGATTCATTAAATAAGACAGCAACCCCCCCTCCTCTCCTGCTCACCCTGGCCTCACTGATAAAACTGTAGTTAGGAGGGGTCGTCTCGATGAGAAGAGCTCCACTGTTACTTTGGTCCAACCAAGTTTCAGTTAAAAACATAAAATCAAGGCTGTGCTCAGTGATTAAATCATTAATTAAAAATGTTTTCCCAGCTAAAGAGCTAACGTTTAATAAAGCCAACTTAAGTGTTTTAGAGGCATTACTTGTCCCCTCGTGTTTGGGAGCAGTCTGTGGCACACAAGGTATGTTTACTATGTTTAAAGATCTTTTAGAGTGCACCTCTCTGTGTTTTGACCAGGCCACATGTCTCCTTCTGTCACCTAAAAGTACAGAGATTTTAAAACCTTCTAGTAAACAGGGTCCCAGCTTCTCCTGGGAAAAGTCACCACTGCCATAATCCTCATAGCCCGGACCCTTCACACATCACACATCAGACTGCGGAGACAGAGCGTGAAGGTGGTAAAGAGGAACTAAGGGGGGCGAGGCTGGGCAATGTGACTTCGATTGCTCTGTTGAGGGTGGGGCTCGATGGCGAACCTTTGGCCGCTCTGGTGGGGGGTTTATGGGGGACAAAAAGGGATTGGGACGGGGGGTAGATCTGAGCCCAGCATTGACCCGCTCCATCATCTCCTCAGTGAATTTCAGGTGTGGGGGGGGGGGAGAAAGGGAAGGGGAGGAGGGTGATGGCCTGTCAGGGGTTTGGGGGACTGGGGAAGGTCGTGGTCCCTTGTCCTGGTCGTTGGTGTTGTTGAGAGAGTTGGAGGCAAATAGGGACCCCTTTTCTTGCCTTTCTGAGGCTCTTCCCGGGTGGGGGCAAATGGAGCTCCTCCTCAAGGTTTCTGCTGGGCTTTGTCTGTTCTTGGAGTACTGTTTGTTCCTCTTTATGAGATAACTCCTCGTTTATCTCAGCCTTGGCACCAAGCACAGATGGATAACGTATGGAATAAAACAAGTTGGAGATTTAATAAACTTAAACCTACACCATCCTCCCTATTCTGGTATTTTAAAGAGTACTTAGCGTAAATATTAAGCAACCTAACTAATAGGGTTCCAACTCCCAGCAACAACAAAAATAAATAAATAAAAAATAGGTAACCACCCCTCACGCGCCACCCCATGATGCTTAATCGACGTAATCAACCTTAATTTGATGCAGTGTGAAAAAAAAAATGCACAGAAATCAATTATTTTTCAAGAAATATTAAATAGATTCAACATCTTTCTTCAACAAAATTGCAGACTGCACAGATGATACCTTCCCAAAGGAAAAAGTACTATAGATTACTAGGGTATATATATTAGACTTAATAGTCACTATATACAGTAATTGACTTCTATTCATTTTACATCAAATTAAAACTTTGGGTGTCAGATAATTATTTATTAAAAGCTCGACATTTTAAATGAGAATAAGAAAGAAAAGTATGTCTTTGTGCCCCCTTTTCCCTGTTCATGCCCTATCGGCCCCCCTGGCTAAACTTTGCTAGATCCGCCCCTGCACAGTTACCAGCCGTCAGCTACATAGAAAAAGATCCTGGTGTAGAAAGTAATATTAAATAAATTGTAACAACAGCTTATCAAGCTTAAACGTGCTGCTGTTGTTCAGCCGCTGGTTTCCTCTTTCTGGTGCAAAGTGGGCCAAAAACAAACAAGAGAGACGGACTCGCGACAGAAAAGCCGATCAGCTGATCACTGAGCAGTTTCACGATTGAAGTAGCAGCCGGAGAGCGAGAGGCAGTCGCTTGTTAAGCTTAACGTGGGAAAGCTTTACAAACATTCAGAGATGGACTTACACACTTGCTTCACTTCTCTCGGGGATAACTTTGTCGGAGATGAAATGCCAGGTTGCTAGCGAAGCTCCACATGCTATCCAGACCACCGACGGTCCCGCATGCCACAGCCGCTCTATCACGTGATGCATACTGCTCCGACGTGCTAACGTTCTGAGGTGAGTTACGGCGTGTTGCAACTTTTGTGAGGTGCTTTCGTGATATTTAATGGATCGGATTACATTTTTTATTTTTCTCCGATATCCGATCCAGTAATTTAGGTCAGTATCGGACCGATACCGATACGTAATATCGGATCGGTCCATCTCTATTATAAATATGAATTTATTTTATTTTCAGTTGCTACAAATGGGACAGACATGACTGGGGGATAGGACAGGGAGAAAGAATGAAAGAAAGAGAGGGAGAGAAAGAAAACCAAAGGGGAGAAGAGACGGTGAGAAGGGGTGGAAGAAAGAAAAAAAAAAACACAAACAAATAAAACACCTGGGTCACCTGTATGGAGGGAAAAAAACAGAAGAGAAAGCAAACAACAAAGAGCAATATAATAAAAAAAACAGCACAATCACAATAAACTAGCTAGCCATAGATATCAATAGTTACTAAATAATAAACGATATTGTGCAGCACGCAAGATAAACAGCGCACAATGTGCTTTGAGGCAGCAGCCAAGAAAGCTGTAGTCCGCGTCTGTGAATATCCGTGTGTACACCTGTGTGCATACCTATGTGGATCAGCATGCTTGCATTCCAAAGGTTTCTCCATGTAACGATCTGCTAGGGAGTGTGGGGGGGCCACAGCCCTGTCCTCCAGGGTATGAAGCAGGTATGGAGGAGATCAAACCTCCAGACATCCAGAGGCTCCCAGAGCACAAGAGACCAAGGAAGACCAACAGAGGGGCAGCCGCGCCACTGTCCCAGTAAGAGCTGAGGAGAGTCCCAGATGAGGGCTCACTCAGCAGCCGCGGAGCAGAAGCCAGGGGGAGTTGCAGTGACGCGCCCGTGAGCTCCGCCGGCAGCCAGCCGTGCCTGAGTGACCGAGCCCCAGGCTGAGAGGCCGGGGGCACCCCACCTTCGAAGTGGCCCGAGCGAGCCCCAGGCTCCAGGCCCCGATAAGCGGCCGCCAAGGAGTGAGCCGGTGTGTACCCGGATGCCCACCCCCAAACACAAAGAACCACCAATGCACCGACACCTGAGGGAGGGGTGCATTGGTGGGGTCACCTGAGGGGCAGGTGACCCCTCCCCGGGGCCAGCTCCCCCGCTGACCCCAGTAGGCACTCCCATACTCCGCGACCCGCCAGGGAAAGGGGGCCCAGGCCCATCCAGACCGGGACCCAGCGCAGCAGCGCCCCCCAGCCCCGGGACAGTCCACCCAACCCCACCACAGAGAAAACTGCACCCACCCCACCATCCACTCATCTTCCAGACTACATGAGACAATAGACACCCAGGCTGAGATCTTCCTCCACCTCTCCTGTATCTCCCCCTCCTGCAGAGAGTTCCTGAGGAGAGGAAAGCTCCTGCAAGGTGTGACAATCTCCCCCACCAGTTGAAGAGCCCCCCAGGTGGCTCGACGCACCGGCGGCACCCTGCGCCAGGGATGGGCCCCCATGCACCCACCCGCCCTCAACCCCGGCAACACACCAACCAGGATCCAAGGCCCCGAGGCCCGGCCAGGGCCCCAGCCCAGAGACGGAGCGCCCCCAGAACCTCACGCCCATCCCGGACCCACCCAGGGGCAGCCAGGCTACCAGGTCAGTAACCCACGTCCGTCAGCAAAGACCCTCCCTTAGCCCCGCTGCACGCAGCCACGAGGAAACAGTCACCTGAGAGCCAGAAGAGCCCCCAACCGGACATGACCGCTACCCCGGGTTGAGCCCCCCAAGGAAGATGCCTCCGGGGAACCCCCCGACGCCCTAAGCCTGTCCCTACCCCCACACCAATCACAACAGTGAAGGCGGGACCAAACTATGACCCACCCCCACTAGGTGATGGAGCTGATCAAAGGAGCCCAGAGCAATTGATCTGATGTGGTGGCCGAGGCTGTATCAAGACTAATGTAATCTAATAGATAATTTCTATATTGGTTAGAATTAAGATTGTTTTTATTTTTCCAGTTCATGAGGACAGTTTTCTTGGCTATACATAGGGCAGTGAAAACCATATGGGCTATATTCTTTTCTGAAGTGACATTATCTAAGCTGCCCAACAAACACACTAAGGGGGAAGTTGGAATGTTACATTTCAGACATTTTGATAAGTCTTCACATATCTCGCGCCAAAACTTTTGCACTGGTGGACAGAACCAAAGAGCGTGGATGTAATTGTCTGGTGTATTGCCTTGACAGTGTGAGCAGTTGTTGGAAGATGTAAAGCCGATCTTGAACATCCGATGACCTGTATACTGCACTCTATGTAGTATTTTGTATTGTATTAATTGCAGACTGGGATTTTTAATCAATTTAAAGGTTTTTAAGCATACCTGAGACCAGAAGTTTTGGTCTAAACTGACTGATAAATCTGCTTCCCACTTTGCAATAGGAAGTGATATTGATTCATCTAATTTAGAAAGTGTTCTGTATATTTTAGATAATAATTTGGGGGATTTAAGAGTAAGGAAATGTGCCGCACTTGGTGGTGTTTGTAATTCAACTTGACTGATGTTAAATTTCTTTTTTACTATGGATTTAATTTGTTGATATTCTAAAAATCTTTTCTTGTTGATCCCATATTGTGCAACTAGTCTGTCAAATGGAATAAATTCTGTTCCCTCTAATGTATGTTCTAAGTGTTTAATTCCTTTACAACTCCATTCTGGGAAATTAATCATATTATTGTTTTGTAATATGTCAGGGTTATTCCAGATAGGTGTACGTTTGCATGGGATTAATGAAGACTTCGTTATTTTTAGAAACTCCCACCATGCTGTCAGAGAAAAGCTGATGTTGATACTTTTAAAGCATTCATGTCTTTTGATGTTTGAGCTAATAAATGGTAGGTCTGAAATCTCTAGATCCTTGCATAGTGCCTGTTCAACATCTAGCCAGGGCTCATCTAAGAAGGTATGTTTTAACAATTCCGAGATGAACTGAAGCCTGTTGGCTAAGAAGTATTGGTGAAAATTAGGCAGTTCTAATCCTCCTCTATCCCTTTTTTTTGTAGCATTTTTAAGCTGATATGCGGGGGTTTATCTTTCCAAAGGAATTTGGAAATATATGAATCCAGAGATCTGAACCAATCTTGTGATGGTTTGTTAGGGATCATCAAAAATAAGTAATTTATTTTTGGCAAGATCATCATTTTTATAGTGGCGACCCTTCCCATGAGTGATATGGGTAAAGATTTCCATCTAGTCAGATCGCCTTCTACTTTCTTTAGAAGTGGGATGTGGTTTAATTTAGTTAAGTCTGAAAGCTTAGGAGAAACATTAATACCTAAATATTTAATAGTTCCGGATTGCAGTGGGGCAGAGGAAGTATTATGGAAGGAGCAGTTAATGGGGAGAACTGTAGATTTTGGCCAGTTAATTGAATAATCTGAAACTCTTGAAAACCAGTTTATTAGAGTAATTACCTCAGAGAGGTTGGTTTGTGTGTTTTGCAAAAAAAGCAACACATCATCCGCATAGAGACTGATTTTATGTTCTATGTTCTTACATTTTATGCCCTTAATTGTTGTAGCCTGTCTAAATGCTGCTGCTAGAGGTTCGATAAAAATTGCAAAAAGTGAAGGAGAGAGTGGGCATCCCTGTCTGGTGCCCCTCAGGAGACAGAAGCTGGAAAGCTGGAGGATGTCTGGTCATTTGTTCTGATACGAGCTGTTGGGGAATTGTATAATATTCTTATCCAGTTTATGAAAGAGTTTCCAAAACCAAATTTGTGTAAAGTTGCGAATAAAAATTTCCAGTTAACTCTGTCAAATGCTTTTTCTGCATCTAGAGATAATATTATGGTTTCGATGTTTTTATTGTATGAGTAGTCTATTAAATTAAGTAATCTACGAGTGTTTGTTGAGGAGTGCCGACCTTTTATGAAACCAGTTTGGTCAGGATGAATTAAGAGGGGGGTTATTTTCTCTAATCTCTTTGAGAGAGCTTTGCAGATTATTTTAAGGTCTACATTTAAAAGAGAAATTGGACGATAGCTTGAGGGAAATAAAGGGTCTTTGCCTGGTTTTAGCAGGAGACTAATGTTGGCAGAATTCATGTTTGGTGGTAGTCTGCCATTTTCCTCGATTTCCTGCAACATTCCGTGGAATACTGGTGCCAGAATTGTCCAGAATTCTTTGTAGAATTCTGCAGGGAAGCCGTCTGGACCTGGAGCCTTATTATTGGGCATACTTATCAGGGCTTCCTGGAATTCACTTGGCGTCAGTGGCGAATCCAGTTCCATTGCTTGACTGTCTAGTAATTTTGGAAGAGTAAAGTTGTCAAGAAACAGGTCAATTTCATTTTTAGATGGGTTTATTTGTGGTGAGTATAAAGTTTCATAGAAATCCCTAAAAATGTTGTTTATTCTTCCAGGGTCATATATTGTGTTCCCCGATAAATCTTTAGCAGCACAAATAGTTGTTTTTTTCTTTCTTTATTTTTAACTGGTTAGCTAGAAATCGACCTGATTTGTTACTGTGTTCAAAATTCTGCAAGCGAAGTCTTTGTATAAGGAATTGTGTGTTTGTTTGTTTTTTATTAATAGTTTCATTTAATTCTAGTTTTGTCTTGCGTATTTTGTTCAATGTTTCCTGATCTTGGTCGCACGCGTAGGCTTCTTCTAGTGATTTGATGGTTTTTTTCTAATTCCTGAATATTTTTGTTTTCTCCTTTCTTTTTGTGTGATGAGAAAGAAATTATTTTACCTCTCATCACAGCTTTCCCTGCTTCCCATAGAACAGAAGCAGATATTCCGGGAGTGTCATTAAAGTCTAAATATGAAGTCCATTCCTTTTTAAAATATTTAATAAAGTCTTCATCTTTAAGCAGTGATGTATTAAATCTCCAGTTTTTACTTGGCGTAGTATTATTCTTGTGCATTAGTGTTAAAGATACAGAAGCATGATCGCTGACAGCTATAGGATGAATCTCAGTGTCTGAAATGTCGCTCAGCAGTGAGCTGCTGACCAAAAAATAATCCAGACGAGAGTAAGAGTGATGAACATGCAAGAAAAAAGTATATTCCTTACTGTTGGGGGGAAGGGAGCGCCATGCATCGCGAAGGCCAAAGTCGCTCATATACTGTTTGATTATATTTGTGGATTGCCAATTGCGCTGAGTTCCTGTTGTGTTGAGCCTATCCATTTCTTCATTTAGTCCAAGGTTGAGGTCACCGCCAAGAATGAGTGCGCAATCGAGGTGTTCAGAGAGTGTACTAAAAAATCCGTGGAAGAATGAGGGTTCATCAACATTTGGACCATATATACTTACAATACATAGTTTTTTGTTCAATATTGATAGTTTAATAATTAGAAATCTACCCTCTGGATCTATAACTGTATCGAGTACTGTAAAATTAACATTTTTATGTATTAAAATTGCTACTCCCCGTTGTCTAGAATTATAACAGGCTGCAAACACGTTAGGAAACTCAGGTGTTTTAAGTTCGTTTAAACCTGTGACAGGTCTGTGAGTTTCTTGTAATAAAACAACATCTGCCTGTAGTTTTTTAAGCTGGTTAAATATCTTTAACCTCTTTCCTCTGGTGCCAGCTCCATTTACATTCCATGTGACAAACCTCAGCATGCCCATAATTGTGTGTGTATGTCTAATGATGTACGCTGGGTGTTTCGTTTAGACAGGTGGAGAGAGTGTGGAAACATCCCTTGTTTGTAAATAGAAAGAGAGAGAGAAAAAGTGTGGTGAGAGGCTCCATAAGTCTGACTATGTGTGTGAATATTCACTAATATGAACAAGCGTGGCTTGTGTTATGTGTCCTGCAAGTCTGTGCGTGCTGTGAGGCTGTTGTGAATGTGCTGCCGTTGAGCGGATGTGTTTGCGTGATCGTGGTGTGAAAATATGGAGAAATAGAGGGTGTTGTTTGTAGGTGAGTGGGGAAGTAGGTGAACACAGCAGTGAAAGACAAGAGAAAGAAAGAAACCACATGAACTGTGAGCAACAACAAAAAAAGGAAACGAAACAGAAACATTCCAATTAAAGTAATGACGGAGGGTGACGGTGTTATATCTGCTATGACATCCTACTGATATTACTAGGTTAAACCCATTTTAGAGGAGAAAGTGTGAATGAATAAGAAAAGAGTGTAGCGGGTTCTTATCTGGAATCAATCAATCAAGCTTTTATTCGTCACATGCAGGTTGCCCTGCAGTGAAATGGGACCCCCCCCCCCGACCGTACATATATAACACAAACATTACATGGGGATACAGGTCGGAGATTGGTAGAATCAGAAAAACATTGAAATATACACTACAGTGGGGAAAGTACAAGAGGAAAAAAAGAGACCCCTACTCATGCTATGATTCCATGGTAGGACAGCATGAGAACAGGAAACAAAAAAACTCCTCTGCACAAAAAGCACATAAATGTCCACAGCACAACATTGTGAAGACATGACAAGCCACAGGGGTGGGAGGGGGGTGAGGGGTAATCCGAAGCGAACACAGCAGCCGCCCCGCACAGCGCTACCATTCCAGCGCGGCACGCAGACCCGCCGTGTTCCCTCGCAGGAAACAAGCATTGAAGGCGTTGGGAAGGGAGGGGGGATGAGTGCGTGCTTATCAGTGTAAGTGTATGTGTGTGCGTGTCCATAGTTCAGCTGAGACAGTGTCCTTCGGCCTATCAGGCTAAGTAAACAGTCCTCCAGCCGATCCAGGTGTCCTTCATGGGATGGGAAGAATAGTCATCACACAGTCGTTATCAGGGAGTTGTTTTGGTGGGCTCCAGCCTTGGGCCTGAGCAGCTGGCGCCGTGGTGTCCAAATGTAGAATATTGTTGATTTCTCCTTTATGCGAGCAGCGAATTTAGCACTCTGACACTGGGGCCTCGATTTCCCGTTGGAGAGCCGCGAGCCTCCCCATGATGGTATCAAGCTTCTGTTCCGTGGTGTTCTCGTTCTTTTGGTTCTGAGACCCCACAGCTGCAGTGAACCGTTCTGCGATGTTATCCAACTTTCGCTCAAGGGTGTTATTGTGAGCAGGCCCCTCTCTGATGTATCCCATCATACGCTCAATGGTGTTAGTTTGAGTCTTCACGGCAGCTGTAAGCGTCTCCAAGGTGTTAACCATGCTGCGTTCGGTGTGGGAGGCCGCGCCTCGTCCCATCGCTTCAATTCCAGCGGTCAGCTTAGGGGGGGTTTGAACAGCTGATTCCGCTCTCTTATTTCTCCGATAAGTCAGGGCCAAGCCAGCTCCGATCAGCAAGAACCCTGTTATCATGGTTCCGAATAGGTAAATATCCTCAGCGTCCTCGATAGACAGTCCCGCCAGGCACAAGATCCTCCAGGTCTGCCACCCATCCATCGTGTATCCGGCAGGGAAAGTCCCTCCAGGGCACTCGGGCTCTCCCGAGCCCAGACTTCTCGTTGAGAAGAGGGTGTCAATAGCATTCAGAGACCAGTTGATCAAATCCATAATTCTCTGTTAGGTTTTAGAGAACGACAGTGAGAGACTGTTCGAGGGAAAAATAGTGCACACGAGACAAGACAGGACACAAGAGGCTAAGCAGGGAAGATAAGGGGAAGGAGGAGAGGAGAAAAGTGCGACCGCCTTCACCGAGAGCCAAGAAAGAGAGTCAATATAACCACGGTGTGGTGCCGGGGTCGGTAGAGCTGTCCGTCCACGGCGATGACAGCACGGGAGCCTTTCTGGATGAAGCTACGTCGAACTGGGAACAGGACCTTGCATCGTTCCAGGATCTCTTTGGGGAACTGGTCGTTCACGCTGAAGTCCGTTCCTTTCAGCTCTCTGCCGCAACTCTTCACCTGTTCCTTCTGTTTGAATTGACCGAATTTGGCCACAATAGGCCGTGGTCTCCCGGTCCGCGACCTCACGCCCCCCAAGCGATGTACTCTATGGAAGTCGATGTTCTTTACGGTGTCCTCCGGCAGCTTCAGGTGGACTTTAATGAAGCTGTTCACCGTTGCCTCCGCGTCCTCTCCGGCAGATTCTGGAATACCAGAAAACACAAGACTATCTCTCATGCTACGGGCTTGTAGATCGATAACGGACTCTTTTATTTTTTTATTTTCAATGTTCAGCTGGGTCACGTTATCGGTGAGAGATTTGACCAAC
Organism: Maylandia zebra; assembly: GCF_041146795.1. NCBI lineage: Eukaryota > Metazoa > Chordata > Actinopteri > Cichliformes > Cichlidae > Maylandia > Maylandia zebra. The sequence goes on from NW_027490041.1 coordinate 4,732,401, forward strand.
TCCCGTAGAGTGGTATTTTCAGCGGCAAGCGTTTCCACCTGCTGCTGGCTGAATTCCAGGGATTCTCTCAGAGATTTAAATTCCCGGTGTAAAATCTCCACCAGGGACAGCCTCGCATTGAAACTGGACAATCGCTTGTCGATTGACTCCAGGATGTCTACGATGTCTTTGCCGGCGGGCAATGTTGTACCGGGGGAGTCTGCCGGGCGACATCTCTTCGATGACGGCGTCTCAATTTTGGTCGGGGAGGATGCACTGAGGGCCTTCTTCATTACTAAATCTTGAAAACAGCGGTCGATGTAATCTTTGAGAGCGTCTAAACACCCCCCGTTGTCCTCCAGGGTGTTAGAGATGATAGAACAGATGTTGTTAGTTATATGACAATTGATTAGTATATTTGGTAATACTGAAGCTTGAAAAACCTTTGTTAAACTCTATGCTACCATTTGCTTTTTTTTTTTTTTCCCGCCAATTTTCCGGCGTCTGACGTCACCTACAACATGGGTCGCTTACCTTACTCGTCACTTCCGTCACTTACTTTCCAAACGCCAGATCTGAATGAGGGTGGGGGAGGTTCAATTTGCCATGTTGCAAGGAGTGCTTAACTTCTGTCTCCCTGCACTCTTCATTCTGGCAATGCTGTCTGTGTTGAACGCTCAGTGGATCTGCGTTCGACAGTGCAGCCTAGGCGGAGTAGTCGAAAGCAGATTCACTGAGCGCTCAACACAGACAGCATCGTCAGACGGAAAGTTGATAAAATAAATTACAAATTTTGTATTGTTCGATACATATGCGTACGAACCAAAAGCACTGTATCGAACGGTTCAATATCGATGCGAGTATCGTTGCACCCCTAGTATTTATATTGTTATCTTGTCATTTTAGCCTGACTGTTTGGAACAACTCTGCTCATTAAACTGTGTTAGCATGTTAGCAATTCTACTGCATGGAAAAGCAGCTCTGAGTGATTATTCAGATTTTCCTTTCAGTTATGATTTTAGTATTACTGTAGTATTATGGTGGTAGTATTGTAGTTATTGCAGCCCAGTAAACTGAGTGTGTTAACTGAAACAGTCAAATGTAGTTGGACGTCTGCAGAGATGCTCTTTATTTCAGGCGATGTTCAGGATACAAATGTTGAAGGACTGACTTACACTGTCTTTGTGTCTTTGTTTAGAAGCAGAGCGACACAGATGGATCCAGTTCTCAACCCTGTCATCACCGTGGTGGTGGGAAAGACTTTCATTGTGACCTCTGTGGAAAAACTTTCAGTCGGCAAAAGACCCTAAAAGTACATCAACGTAGACACACTGGAGACAAACTGAAATACTGCAAAGAATGTGGGAGAAGCTTCACCACACCAAGTGATTTAAAACGACATGAACTGATTCACAGTGGGGTTAAAAAGCACCTCTGTGATCAGTGTGGGTCATCCTTCACCACTGCAAGGGACCTTAAATCACACAAACGAGTCCACACAGGAGAGAAACCACACAAGTGCAGACACTGTGAGAGAAGCTTCTCACGGTCAGGTAGTCGTAACATTCATGAACGTGCACACATGGAAGGAAACTACAGCTGTGAGCAGTGTGACAAGAGCTTCAGGAATCTCAGTTCATACTCTGAACACAAACGATCCCACGTTACTAATAAACTGTTTCACTGTTACCAATGTGCCCAAACATTCACCTCATTGTCTGCTCTGTGCAAACATCAGTGCGATCACTCAGGGCTGAAATCACTCCCATCACTGGATCACAGTGAATCTGAAGACACAGAAAGATCCTCTGGTTTCTGTGTCAGACTCAAAAAGCTTGAGATCAGGCTCCACAGAGTTCAGATAGAATCATTTAAACTTGTGTTGAACTGAACTGGTTGCTGGGCTGAACTTCTACATAATACAGATCTACATGGGATCTTCTTTTCTGTTGTTTTACTGAGTCAGTTTTGTCCTTTTTTCTCTGTCCTGGTTTTGCTCGTCTGTAAATGATTGAAACTCAGTCAAATAGTTTATTGTTCTCCAGCAAAACGTTTTGGAAACTCATGTTTAACCTTTAAAACTCTGACATGTTTTAGCACACAAGGCTTCATCGGGGAGTTCACTCATGATTGGACCATGAGAATAAAGGTTTTTAGTGGTTTTATTATAAAGGTTTTATTATTATATAACAATGTTAATAATAATATCAATAACATTGAGGCACATTGTGTGGAGGAGGTTCAGTCATATCCTGATCATCCAGACAGATTTGATGGTTTTTATCCTCACCTGCTGTGTAGAAATGGTCTGACTGGTCGCTGTTACTGGGAGGTCGAGTGGAGAGGAAGAGTTTATATATCAGTGAGTTACAGAAGCATCAGAAGGAAAGGAGGCAGAGACTGTGTGTTTGGAAACAATGATCAGTCCTGGAGTCTGAGCTGCTCTGATGATGGTCCTCGTTCTGTCAGGCACAATAACAGACTAACATCCATCTCCTCCTCCTCCTCCTCCTCCTCTGTCTCTAACAGAGCAGCAGTGTATGTGGACTGTCCTGCTGGCACTCTGTCCTTCTACAGAGTCTCCTCTGACACTCTGATCCACCTCCACACCTTCAACACCACATTCACTCAAACTCTTTATCCTGGGTTTATGGTCTGGTCTGGTTCCTCAGTGTCCCTGTGCTGAGTGGAGTGTAAAGAGTGTCTCCTGTTACAGAAACACTCTGACTGTTGAACAGATAGTTCAGTCTGTACATGTCTGTCTCTTTCACTCACAAACACGTTTTCAGATTCATGGATTCAATCAGTTGATGTTTGAAACTCTTCTCAATGATTCCTTGTAAACTTCTTCCTCTTCAGTCACAAACAAACAGGAAGTGATGTCACATGTGTTCCTGTCCACACAGCAGAATGAGTCTATTGCTGACAGCGATGTACAAACAGAGTGAGCATTTCTGAGGCCCAAAATAAACTGAGTAGTTCACTGAATGAACAATGGACTGTGAGCTCAGTTCCTTCATCATTAGTATGGATTATATATGTATATGTATTATATTAGTATCATATATATCAGGTGCTGCTGCTTTCAGTCATTGTGCAAATGTGCTGTTTGTAAGCTTGTAAAGCTGCAGTCAGCTGAGACTGAAGAAGTCACCTGATCAGTGAGCAAACGTTTCTGAAAACGTCCAGATGAACAGAATCAACCTTTTGGGATCAGCCAGCAATGCAGCATCATTGTTGTTCAGCTTCAGAGGTTTGCAGGAATGAACTGATGACCAGAAACAGCTGCAAAGTCCAAGAAAATACCAGCTGGAGTTCAGCTGCATTTGAAGAAGTCAAAGAAAAGTAAGGATGGCAAAGGGCGACGTTTTCTTCCAAAGAGCTGAAAACATGGTCGACGCCTCATTAGAAGAATCATCTGGACATTTGTGAGGAACTCTAACCAAGAAAGCAACGTCACACAGATCCAACAGACAGTTTCCATGACTGCAAGTGTTGAGTGGAAAAATGCTACATTGCATTATTGCATCCTCTCACCACAGGAGGCGCTGTTGGCACCACTGATTGCTGATCAGCTGTTCTCTGATGATCTGATTGATACTGTGAATAACGGGACTCACTGAACTCTGTGACACAGTGAAGATTACAGAGTTTAACTTCAACATCTGACTGACGTCACACAGACAGAAGGATGAACCAGTGAGGCACAGAACACAGTTACTGGAGATACTGGATCAGCTCCATGTGAACCTCTGATGGAGAAGCTGCTGAGCCAGAGAAACATCAGGACATGACAGCAGCTGCACTTATCTAACAACATGTAGCAGAGCTGATCTATGTTAGAGGATCTATCACAGCAGCTGAAGCCAAAGTCCAACACTGGATACCAGCTGAGCCTGTGCTGAGTGTAGTGTTACAGGAAAAGGGCAGAAACACTGGTAGCTCCCAGTGATGCTGACTGGGGCACAGAGCTGAATGATGCAGCATCAGGACACTGTTTCAGTCTGACTGACAGAGAAACCTGTAGCTGTATCTACATGTGAGGCAGAGGCCACACAAGCAGCTTTCTATGTTTCACAGTGACTGAGATCTTCAGTGGGGGTGGACATGCTCCTGTACAGACCTCTGAGGAGAACCAAGGTGCAGTCAAAGAGTCCAGTCTGTCCTCACAGATGTGAACATGTGCTTTCATCAGGTCTGCTGTCAGCTAGCAGGCTCACATCAGAATCACTGTTCCTGAAAAACACAGTCTGTGTGACATCATCAGTCAGCTGATGGTCCCAGATCTGAATGGTTTCTGTCTCTACTGAGGAAGTCAGAGAATATCACTGAGGTGTGGATCAGGTCTGAGTGAGCTGTGGAGGGACAGCTTTAAACAGTCCACAGGTCTCACGTCCTGCTCAGTCTGGTAGCAGATACCTCGTATTGTTCCAGATGTGCTGACATCAGCAGCAGCACAGCTGTGTGATACCATGAATCTCAGTTATTGATCCAACACACAGTAAATACAAAGATCAGGATTTCTGAGAGTAATCATTATGAGTCTGAACACATGATCACTGAATGTTAGTCTCCACAATAATAAGCTAACACAAGCAAACACAGCTTTCAGCTCTTATTTTGAAACTGGCTTATTTAGAGAGCTGTGATGTGAGCGTGCCTGGCTCTGAGGCACTTGGGTCAGCCTCTGTTGTTTAGAAGTGTTACAGACTGTGAATGACACAGACCTGTCAGTTTCCATGTTTGTCTGTAACACAGCTCAGGGCTCCATGCTGAACGCATCCATCCAGTGTTATTGATCCAGGACTGATACCAGCATTGGGATCAATACTACAACACACAATCACATGTGTCCACGTGATGTGTTTGACCAGCTTTATTCATTAATGATCAATCAGCTTATTTACTGCATCTGAGTCCAGCTTCATTTAAATGATCCAACCATGAAAATGACATCAGTCCTACAGAAGCACTTCATGCTAACAGGAAGTCATTGATTAAGGTGGAATAACACAGAGACACAACCACTCACAGCTAACCTGACCCCACTAACTGCATGTGTTTGGACTGTGGGAGGAAGCCGGAGTACCGGAGAGGACGCACACAAACACGGGAGAACATGAAGCTCTGAAACAAAGATGGTGGATTTGACCTCAGGACCAGGCGGGGTTACGGGGGTCATGACCCCCCAATAATAGATCCAGCTACACTGAAACTGTCAATTTCATTTACTTTTACTGTTTTAAAGCTATCAGGCTGCTTTGTGGCTCACTCAATACTAAACTAAGATACTTTCAGTGTGAATCATTTGCAGGAACACAGGCAGGATTTAAAGTGCAGAACTTTACAGTCTCTGTCTCAAAGTTGGTCTGAACATGCTAACAGCTCTTTGTTTTTTTCAGTTTTCACTGGTTTGATGTAATGAAAGAAATTTTAAAGAAGCAGACGATTGTTGTTATTTTAGTTCTATAGTTTCATAAATCGTGGTGTGGATCTAAGTCAACATTCAGAATAAATAAGATAATACAGCACTTTGATGGTTGCCTTTGTATTTTCCCAGCAGTGCTCAGGTTGGTTCTCGGCTACATTTACATACAGATGTTAATGTGTTCAGCAGCTGGACTCATCTGAGGAAGGAACATTGGAAAGGTGCTCAGTGCACAACTGCATCACTAATTTTATGTAAGACCCTGTGTTTTATTGTATTTATATATTTGTAACATTTGACTCAAACACTTTTGGGAAGGATGAAAATGTTTTCAGGAGGAAGTTTTTCCTTCTGTCCGACTGCAGTACACACAACACTGCGTCTCCCCCCATTATCACACTTCCTCAGGCTGCTGATGAGCGCCCCCTGGTGTCAGTGTTGATGACGTCATGCACAGTGAAACATAAACAGTGTCTGTTAATAAAAAATCATGTGTCCATTTTCATGTTTGCATCATGTTTCTGTAAAATCATCAGCTGTTTCTGAACCTTCTTCATTGTTTGACTCATTCCAACAGCTGTGAGCTGTGATGGAGTCAGAGCAGCTTCATCACTGATGTTCAGGTGAAGCTGAACTTAATAAACTGTGGAAATGATCAGGATTCAGGTTGGATGTGTAAAACACTTCTGTGTGAGGTCGCAGTGCTTCATATGTGTGTGTGGGCTGAAGCACACACGTGTGAGTCCTCAGAGGTTTCACACACATCACTGCACACACTTATAATCCTAGTTTAAGCTTGTGGATCATATCGGACACATCAGCAGCTCTTTGGAGACAAAGATTTGAGATTTAAGATGAGTCATAGTCTTTCTATCCATGGTAGCTTCCACTGCTGAGGCTCGGGAAACATGAAGAGGATAATTAAGAGCAAGCATCAGCTCTGTCTCATCTAACTACACAGTATTATGATCATGCACTTATGTCTCAAACTAAGACACAATGAGACAAAATGAGTTCTGTGAGTCTTTAGATTATCAGTAAATTCTGGTGACAGTTTGACGCTCAGTGGAGCCATTTTTGGTTTGTGATGAGTGTTTTGTGAGCTTCTGTTTTGTGAATCGCTCTTTGTAATTTAGAAGATCGTGCAGAAATGTGCGCGCCCTTATCTGAGAGGACACGGAGAGAGTGTCGCAGACTCGAGGTGAGGAGATAAACCTCGGAGCTGGATGGCCTGCACGTTACCCATGTGCATCTTTTCAGTGACATCAAGTGAACCCATAATAAGCATTTCTATGTCTTAGACATCATGTCCATTTCTAATGAGAGATTATTTTTAAATGAGGGAAACCTGGTCTAACAACACGCTTACAACAGAGCTAAAGGTTCACCACAGTGAGACGGTGGGACTCTGATAAGAACTGAAACACTGTGTATGAACAGCTGAGACAAAACTATATATAAACACTCATTTATTCCAGTTTAGTTTACAATGATTTTAAAGTGGAACGATTCATGTTCATGAGCTGTTACAAACACAACTATTGATTTGTCTATATATGGTCGGACTACAAGGCTCGTGTTGAGGCTCTTGGAATAATGTGTGAATTACAGCAAGAAATGATGGTTTCCCATTTTACCAAAGTGGAATAAAATCACCACAGCAAAGAAATCATGTTATTGTCTGCAGCTAAAATATATGGTGAACATGGTTTTATAATAATGTGCAAACACAACCTCACTCTGCTCTATACGAGGAGCCAACCACAGCTGTCCGGGTCTTCATCCACCACCTCCACCATCTTTGCTCATCATCATTCACTTAATTGCTGATTGGTTTAAATCAAACTCCATTACAGGTTCAACTCCATTATATAACAGCATGTTGACTTTGGATCTGGTGTGCAGTGCCACCTTAAAAGATGAGGAAACTAAGAGATTACAAAAAAAGAAGTGGAGGAGTTAAAGAGCTGCAGCAGATTAACAGTTTCTGACAGTCATGTGTTAGAAATAGGACGATTAGATGAGCTGAGGGATCCATCTACTGCTCAGTGAAGCCTCATCAGAAACAGTCTCAGTGGAAGGATGGCTCTATTGTTAAGGAAGGACACAGGCAGAAAGACTGGCGTCTGTCACACAGGAACTGGACTGAAAATCAGCTGCACATATTCATCAGTACGTGCAAACATATTATAGGTGTGGAATTCAGGACAGTACCATCAGAAGTTGATCCACTGTGCAAATGTCTGATTGGCAGTGGCTTCATTTTTCACTATGAACAAACTGCTAATGCAGCATCACAGGACGTCAGCCATGGATTGGCCTCCCCAGACCTCAACATTACTGAAACATCTTAACAGAGGATGGAAACAAAGGGAACCAACATCCAAGAAAAGAGCTGCTGCTGAAAACTTCCTCACAGAAAACACAAACGAGCTTGACTAAGAGACTCCAGGCTGTGCTGAATTATAAAGGTGGACTGACCCCCAGGGTCCTTAGTATCATATAAGCTCAGTTTGTGTCTTATATACTTTCCATTTATATAACAAAATATATAGAAAGGAGGGTGGTTTAAGATGTGTGTAGAGTTTTATTCATTATCTTTAGACAAACAAAGAAAGCACCATCCATTCGTCTCCAGTCTGTATGAAAAACAGGGGAAAGGTCAAATTAAACCTTTGAAATTCCTTTCACAATAAATCCATAAATAAACAAAATAAAACATAGAAAAGTGTTTAAACCCACTTTTCCATAAAGCTGTCAATAGGAAATGTTCCAGTAAACATGTCTGTGTTTCTGCTGTTTTCCTTTCATGCGTCCACAGCTGACAGGTAACCCTATTGGAGTCGCCATAGTGACGGGTGGCGTCTCAGCTTCAGCGTGTTGATGGGCACAGCCATGGTTACCACAGCTGGAGTTGGTGTACGGCGAGCTGTGAGAGGACAGAGATGGAGAACGCACATTTAACTCTTTAACAGGAGATACGTTACGACTAACAGACGACTGCTGTCTACATGATGTCTTTGCAGCCCTTATGCTACATGTTACACAACTTTTCTTCATGCCAACAAGACTGAGGTGCCACATAGTCGACACATACAGCTGATTATGATGCATGTTTTACTATTGCTATGTTCACATCATCTGCTTGGCTTTATTACTGAAAGCCTGGAGATCCTCTGACGTGTGCATGGCTGATGTGAAGTATGATTAGTCCTACATGACATCAACAGCAGAGGCAATGAAAGCTTTGTTGTTAACAGGTTGTAGGTAAAGTCAAATGTCTACTTCTACACTTGTGTTGGGTAAAGTTCTTCTCACTGCAGCAGATTTATATCTGTGCTTTCACAGGGCGTGATGTGGAGCTCAGCGCTGAGGTGCAGGTCTCCTTGGAGACGGCATCCTGGCTGAAATATTATCATGCTTCCAAAACATTTCAGCTTTTATTTTGAAAGAAACAAGACTTGAAAACGAATCCCCTTCTTCCTCTTTGTCTTTGTTCTTCAGAGGAGTGTCACCCGGACAAACTCAGGGCTGTTCTAGAGCCTTTCTTATTATTTGACTCCATAGAAATAAAACTGAATCGAATCAAACAAAAACTCCCAAACAGCTAAAACACTTTGCTTTATTCTCTTTTTTAACAAATACGTTGAAGTCCATCCATAACAACACAGCTGAGATCTCCTTTGTAATCAAGTGTTTACATCCTTTGTACAGATCTGCATACAAAACAATCATTTACGTCCCACAGAAGTCTAGTTACACGTAACTATACAAGAACTGGTGAATGACAGAAACATGAGACACATGATCACAGGTGATAACAAAAAGAGAAAGAATTCATGTGTTAGTGATGTTTTTCAGCCCTGATGGCTCATGTTGGAGAAACAAGCTGAGGTACGTGGAAAGTTCACACACACAAGTGGGCGTGAGCGCACACACAGAGAGAAACACAACTGAAGCATCTGTTTGCTGTTTCTGCTTTCATCATCTCTGCTGCTGTGTCAGGCTGGGGTCTCTCAGTGACGTGGTTGAGGTGAAGTATGACGAGTATCCCTGATTCAGTCCATCGAGACAAAGGGCAAAGAAAGCTGTTGTTAACAAACTCTATGGTGATGTGGCATTTAGCTCTGACTCTACGCTCTGCTGAATCCTTTGAACCTGCTGATCAGTAAAGCTCTACGTGCTGCAGCAGATTGACCTCATCTGTGTTCACAGGTGTGGACCTCAGCGCTGAGGTGCAGGAGACTTTCATTCAGTTCTCCCTGCAAACAGCATCCAGCCTGGAAATACTGTCATCTTTCCCACAAATGGTGCTCTTATCTCAGAGAAGAACTCTGATGTAAATAACTGCAATCAACAGTGATGTTCTGCACAGATCACTTTTCCATTTTGCTCTCTAGATGAGTCCCAGCTGCCTGACCTTGTGTCCAGGTGATCGTCTCACTGAGGAGCTTTTGTTCTGAAAATCTCACGTCCATCACCTGTTTCCTTTTTACTATCTCTGCTCTTTCTTTATTCACAATGCTCATAATATCACACAATTATATTCATCACCTGCATGTTTTTATCCAGCTGCTGTTAGAACCAAACAAATAAAAAGGATGAAAAGCCTGAAATCCTTTGATTTATTACATTTGAAACAAATATGAGAGCATCCCTAACAGCACAGCTGAGACCTTTGTTTTAATCAAGCCTTTGTATCGACACACTTGTAAAGATTCATATACAAAACATAATAGAATAAATCAATATAAAATACACATAATCACAAAAATGCAGCCATGTTGTGAGTTTGCATGTAAAACATGCATGTTTCCCTTTGTACAGGCAGATTTACAGCAGACAAAGCAACACGCTGATCGACTTTGACCGCTGCAAAAACAAAATACCCACCAAGTCTGAAGTCGATCAGAGGAACTGTTGACAGACTGACAGACAAACAGATGCTTGATTCATTAGTGCGATTAAATGTTCTTCTTTAGCAGCATCACTTCATGTGTTTGTGTTCCAGGAATAAAGGTCTGTTTAAACTGGACGTCTCCTCAGCATCACTCGTGCTGTCATGGTTTCAAAGCTGTGCAGAAAGAATCTGAGGGATGATACAGAGGTGACCAAAGTTACAAACATCCAGCTGTGCTGCAAATGTTTGCAGAGCTCCAAACTCTTTGGCTTTCTGCAGAGCAAGTATGGAAGAAGCACCTGAGCTAACTTCAGTTTAGACGATATGAGGAAAAATGCTGCTTCCCAAAGTTTCCTACAAGTATCCAGTTTATATTTAGAGAAGCGAAGGCTCTTTATCCTGACAACTACTCCCTGGTGGATCCCTGTCCTGTGACAGCAGCAAAGACTGTGTATCAGTATCATCAAAGCCACTTCAATAACCAGTGTTTAAAGCTCTCTAGCAGATGGACTTCAGTGGCAGCAGCCTCTGTCTGCTGTGTACAGAAGGTTCTCTGATGAAGCACACAGCAGATGCTGCACTACAACAGCAGCAGCAGCTCAGCTTCAGTTTGCTTCGACGCCCTTTTTGACCTGTGAAACAGCAGAAAATGAAACATTTCAACACCCGTTTGTTAGCGTGAGCTATTCTGCTGTTTTTCATCATTTCACAGGTGAAATAAAATCACATTTACTTCCTGTAGGAGTGATCGTGTCCAGCCTGACTGAGACCATGTGCTCCATCCTGCACAGGTAATAAACCTCTGACATGAAGGGCTGTCAAGTAGTTTTAGACAAATGGGGGTAAAAGAGACGTTAAAAGCTTAAAGAGAAACTACGTTTTCTAAGAACTGTCTGACGTTCACCTCTCACACAGTGGATACGATTCTGCCGCTGCAGGAATAATCTTTGTGCTTATGAAACTGTCCATGTGTTTGCAGAAAATGTCACATGTTCAAAGCCATCCCAGCACCTGGGGTTTGTATAAGTGCAGCTGTTGGTGGGGAGATAGTCTCACTCTTCTATATAAAGAGTCAGCAGGCAGCAGATCTTCATCTGTGATCTCCTCCATCATCACGTCTTCACTCTTCAGCAGCTATGGCTTCACTTCGTGCCCTTGTGGGAGTGGTGCTGTGCTCCTCATGGTTTCTGCTTCTGCCTCAGGCGGACTTTGATTTACAGAGTCATCCATAATATTTTTTTTTTTTATTTTACTGCCCATCTATTTTCATACAAATGTCTCCGTCTTATGGAAAAGGGGTGGAGCTTATCCAACGAGGACAGGCAGGGCCCCCCCAGACAGTTTAGCAGTCTATACAGGAGGCTGACCTTTGCAACATGTACTTCTATAATGACTTCACCATTTAGGTTATTTGGTTATGTTTCACCCTGGATTTTGTGTGATAATATTTATTTTGTCCACTGATTTAAAAACAGCAAACTATATGAATATAAAACAGAGTGAACAACAAAACATCAGCTTTGCTCTCATTTCAAGTGGTTTGCTGTCACAAAGCCAACAGGAAGTCCGGCCATGGTTGAGCCAACTGAAGATGGGTTGAAGGTGGCGTCCTCGTTTCCTCTGTGAGTGCGAGAGGACAGACAAAGCAAACACCGTTTGGACAGCATTAAAATATTTACACTGATGATTAATGTTGTGTCTTTGCACCTGTAGCGATACATGTTGGAAAATGGAGACTTTAGCCACCAAGACTGACGTGCCTGGAAACTTCCCTGTGAGTACGCCCACAAAGACAGGAAACAGTTTAGCCACCGCGGTTAATCCTCCATCATCATCATCCAGTATTTTTCACATCTTTTCTTCTGCTGTTTCCCTTGTTGTCAGTCACGGGGTTTGTGACTGAAATGCGTGTGGTCGACGGGAAGCCTGACGAGTACGGCCTGAATCATTCCATCAACACCGGACGGAGTGAAACCTTTGTTGAAAACAGATTATATGGTAACGTTGCATTTAGCTTCAGTAAACTGTGAAGTTACAGCAGCAGATTTACATCACGTGGCTTCACAGGAAGTAGTCTGGACCTCAGCGCTGAGGTTCAAGCAGCTCTGCTTGCAGACGGCATCCTTCCTGAAAATGTTCTTCATCTTCCTAAAACCAGAACTTTTACATTGGTGCTGAAGTTCTATATAAAAACAGCCTGAAATACAAAGTGATGTTGTGCACTGATTACCTCACACTTTCCATGTTTCCTTCTACAGAGGAGTGTCCGCCTGAGTGTTTTGTCTGATCTGTTGTTGATCGTCTCATTGACACTGCATGCAGATCTGACACCAGGGCTGGACTGGGACAAAAAATGGTCGCGGGCATTTTGACTGGAGACCGGCCCCCCAGGTATTAAAGGAAAAACCATGAAGCCTTTGAATGAAAACAAACGCTGTTGTCACAGTGATGGACGCTGTCTTGTTGGTATACATGCATCAGTCTAATAAACTTAAACCTGCACCATCCTCCCTGTCCTGGTATTCTAAACAGGAAGTAGACTGTTGGTCGAGTTAACCTCCTGAACATCTACAACACACGGTGGAAACCTGACATTAAGACAGAGACTAGAGGTGAGACATGATCATTGCTGATTACTGATGACAGATTTAGATATATTTTCATAAACCTTTCATTTGCCACATCAATAAACAGCACGGCAGGGCAAAATATGTTTTCTAACATGGCAACCTTTAAAAAGTGAAAGGAGACAGAAAGACAGCTGAGAAAGAATCAAACTGACTTTTTGATGCATTTTACACACAGTACTGGTGCAGAATCTAGAAAATGTGGGAAACACTGGCATCATATGCAGTACTTACTTCTGAAGAAATTATGATGGGACCCTAAAAAATGACTATGTACAATAATGGATTTCTATACATTTTACATCAGATGAAAACGTTTGTTGTAAGATTCAGATAATTATTTATTAAAAGTGAGACATTTTAAATGAGAACAAGAAAGAAAAGTATGTCTTTGTGCCCCCCTCTCCCTGTTAATGCCCTACCTGCCCCCCTGGCAACACTTTGCTAGAGCCGCCCCTGCACAGTTACCAGCTGTCAGCTACACAAAAAGGATCCTGGTGTTATTTGTCTCTCAGAAACAGTTCATAACTTCAACTCATTTTTGTTTTGTCATGTTTTGTTCTTTACATTGTCTTTCTTCTATATAATTGTTAAACATTTAATAAATATGTCTACAAAAAGATTTTAAAAATCAGACATTTCACACAGACACCCAAATGATTTCTGACTGATGAAGGGGGCTGAAGGTGCCCTGCTCTTGCCCAGCTTCTGCTGCTCTCTCCCTGCTCACTGTCAGCAGCTGGCAGCCTCGGTCCTGCCTGAGACTCTTCATCTATCAGTGCCAAAGAATATGGGAAATAGCAACGCACAACATGCACATTACAAAACAAGCACATGAATCAGCATTACATTCATTAGTGAAGTGCTGACGTTCGTTCCTAAACTTTGGGCCTTAATTAACATCACTGTGAACTAATGTTTGCTTTGCTTCTTAACCAGTGAAGCAGCGAGGGGCTTTCTGAGGCTCCTGCTCGTAAATGCCCAAAATGAGTCGAGTATTTCTCTGCAACTACAAACTCTGCTTTCATCAGAGGTGTAAATATTACAGCACTGTGTCAGAGTCACTGAGGCTGGGACACAGAAAAAGGAAGTAGATGTATTTATTTTTAGACTTTATTGCCTGGAACCATTTTAAAAATACGCTTTGGGTCACAATTAACTGCAGAAAACCAGGAATCCACATATGAACATTATCTGTGCAGAGATTTATGCTTCTGAAGGTAAACAGTGAAAACCTGCAGCACTAAATGCACAGATAGCCAGGCGTTTCACATTTTGGGACCATCTGCCAGTTTTCATTTCTTAGGTATTGAAGAGCAGAAATGATTGAATTTTATTTACATGCTTAAAAATGTTTGCTTTTGAATATTATTTGAAGAATTACCCACACACTCAGGCACTGTGGGCCTGTTTCCCTTTGCACAACCGAGTGTTGGAAACGGGCCTTTTCTCTTTAAACTCTGAGGGGCTGTAACTTTGGCTTCTATTGGCAGATTTGCATGATTGACCCTCTTTTTAAAATAGTTTTAGCCAAGAGAATCAAGCTAACATCACTGTTTTTACGTCAGCTCACGTCACACGAGCTGTTTCAAGAAAAGTCCTCCTGTCACACAGTAATGCCTACATGAATCACACCACTCTGCTTAAATAATAATAATAATGTTTAGTGAAGCAGGTGAAGCAAAGGGCTGCTTTTAATAGGCTGGGAGACCCAGGTGTGCTGCTTTAGCTGCTGAGCCTCTCATGCTAGCCTCCATCTATAAGCTGGGATCACAGGAGCACTGCAGTCCTGACTAGATCAAGGATTGTTATTCATGCAGGTGACAAAAGTTTACATTCACAGAGTCATAGGATTGAGCCTGGTTTGAAAAGCAGCTGTTTAATGCAGCTGCTTAGAGTTCACACGCAGTAGAAGAATCAGACTTGAGTCACATTTCAAACACTGGAAAAATACTCAGCAAGTAACAATGAAAACAGCACAGACTCAGTATATCCTGTTCAGTCCTGTGTTTGATATGAATGTGCTGTTCAGAGAGGATCTCGTGTCCTCTTTTACAAAGCCTTTGTTTCATGATGTTTGTGTATAAATGAATGTAGGTGTGTTTCTAAGTGTGAAGGAGCCCTGGGAGAAAAGACTGAAGCTTGTGCCAAAGAACAAACAGGAAAGAAAGATCAGCATTAATGAAGACGAGCACAGAAGGAGCCCAAGCACGTGTTGCTTTTTCAGATTTCTCTAAAAGTGTGTGTTCATTTGTTCCATCCTTCACAACAAACAACAGCTGACAGACACACATGCACTCTGTGTCACTTCACAGGGGCTGATGAAAGTGGACACAGTAAAGGGAGAGCTGGACCTGCTCTACACATCCTGCACTCTGTTAACAGACTTTATTCTGCAGCATCAACAGATAAAAATATATGAAGATATAGAAACGTTTAACATTGTGACTGTTCACATTAGTGAAGCTGTTACTTTGCTGCCAGGTGGGAAAATAAGCCTAAAGCTGAGTCTGATTAAACATCTGCTGCACCAGAGAGTTTCATGGCCCTGCTTTATCCTGTGCTTGCTGACCACCTCGTCCTGAAACCTCTTCATCATCCTCACAGTTGTGTGAAGAAAGAGGGAAGCAGGTGGAAACCATCTGTGCTGCTGTGTTCACTTGTGTGTGTGCGTCTATGGTCATATCTAATGTGTACCTACAGACAAACACAAACACCTGGCATTGCACAAGAGTCTCTATGGAGCAACCTGCAGATGTCAGAGATGTGATTAGAGGGTAAAGTGGACTAGTGAGTGCATCTATGTTGTTGTTGTCTGCTGGGGGACAGCATCAGCTCCAGAGATGCATCAGGATCAGCAAACTAATCTGCAAGGCTGCAAGTGTCACTGAAGGAGTTTGAGTCAGTGAGGGACTCAAACTCACACAGCTGGTCAAGAAGGCTCAGCAGCTGCTGTATTTCCTGAGGAGGCTGAGGAAATTTGGTATGTTGGCCAAGATCCTCAGCAGGTTCTACAGCTGCACTGTGGAGAGCAGCCTGACCAGCTGCATCACTGCATGGTACGGCAGCACTACTGCAAACCGCAAACGCCTGCAGAGAGTGATAACAACTGTGGAGAAGATCATCAGGACCCCGCTGCCCTCTCTGCAGAGCAGCTACCATCACAGAGTCCAGAGGAGAGACACACCTCTGCCCTCGAGACGAAGGTTCAGAAGTGTGAAATGTAGAACATCCAGACTCAACAACTCCATCTTCCCCACTGCTATCAGACTCCTGAACAGCTGACCGACCTCAAACTGCAGTTTGCACATCAGGTCACTTTGCACACTAAGTTCATTTTGCACATTAAACTCCATGTACATCCAGGTACATCGACATCTGCAGACCACACGTGTCTTCAGTTACTTATTTGTACTTATTTGCAGTTATTTATCTTTTTATTTTATTTTTTTAAGTTATTTTTTATCCTTATTTTATCTTTTTATTTATTCTTATCTTGTTCTTTTAACCATTATCTAACTTGGCATTGTGCACGGTGTGTTTAGATTCAGTTTAAATTCAGGGACACGGAGCCCCTGTTGATCCTCTACCTAATCACACGAGCCACGGTGTGAGAACGGGTGTGGGTCTCAATCAGCCAAGGTTTTGGGTGAACCCATTGTGAGATCTAGCCCCACCCCATCATGTGATTTCCTGTGATCAAATGTCCCAGGATGTGAGTGGGCGTTAAGGCGTCCATGTCCCTCTTCAAGCAACTTAAAGAAGTCCAGACGCTTTTCTTTCCAAGCTCCTTCAACAACATCATTCATAGAACAACTTCCAGCTTCTTTTGCTCGGCTACAGTTTGGATGGATTTGCAGATGCAACAAGACTAAAATGGTTAGGGTCAGGAGGTCAAAGGTCAGAGCTCCTGTGGGTCTGAGGGCGGCCTCACGC
The DNA here is from genome assembly GCF_041146795.1 of Maylandia zebra. Classification (NCBI taxonomy): domain Eukaryota; kingdom Metazoa; phylum Chordata; class Actinopteri; order Cichliformes; family Cichlidae; genus Maylandia; species Maylandia zebra. The sequence continues at coordinate 4,749,271 of NW_027490041.1, forward strand.
TGGAGAAGGATGAAGGAGTCTGACCTGAGCCAGTGTTTGACATGAACACATCAGCACTGCTGTCAGTGAGCCTAACGACAGCCGTTAGCATCATTTCAGTGTTTCAGTCATAAAAACACTTCCTGTCTCTGTGGTGGTTACAGTGACATCATGCAGTTTGTGCTTTGACCTCCAGAGGGCGACAAATCAGCACAGACAGAGAGCTCCATTCAAACTTTGCTGCCATCAGGAATAATTCTTCAAATATAATTGTTAGGTATTTTAGTACCATGGGAGCATTTACTGGATATTGTTTTATAGTGACATTATGCAGGAAAACTCTGTCATTCAATAAGGCCCCTTTGTTTTAGTTATTTTTCTCTTTGACCCAAGAATTGATGTGTGAGAATCACAGGCTGGTACAAGGTTGAAATACCACAGAGATCACTCCCTCAGCTACATTAGTTTCTTAATCTTTTAGACGCCTGTTGAAGGCCAAATGGTTTGTTTCAGATTTCACTAATGAAAGAACTCTTCGTTTTGTGCCTTGAAAATATGTCGCTGAGATAATCACAATTGTAGCTGAACTGATACACTACACAAAGGATGCTTCTTCACCCAAGGGCAGGAAGACGCTGCCTTATCTTGGTCTGTACTGGTTTAAACTGATAATCTGCTGTCTCATGAATTTTACCCTCTATATAAACTGTTGTACTTGTGAATAAAGTTGAGTCACTTTGGGAAGACAATCTAAAGCAGTCTCTGTTTTCTTGTTCTCCCAAGCTGCTCCCGAGCTGCTCGTACTAACACGCTGAATGGCATGCTTGAATATTACTTGAGAATATATTTGACTGTGTTACAGACTAAGGGACATTCTCTGCTGATAGGTGAAGGTACATTCTCTGCTGATAGACGTCCACGCCTCGGAGGAAGCCGATCCACGGAGTAGGCCCTGGAAACAGTTTCCTTCAATAATCATCAGTGTTTGAGCAGTTATGATATCAGGGACAATCTAGACATGTGTGACAATACTGAACATGTCACATGACACACCTCAAACATCATGTGATCCACTCTCAGTCTGCACTTTCATTCATGACTTCAACAGGTTGAAATGAGCTTTGAAGAAACATTCAGTGAAATAAATCTTTCATGGATTCATGTGAGCAGCAGATGAACTTTGTACCAACAACATCTTCAATAACAGAGTCTGAATGAAGCTCAGGTGTTGATGCTGCTCACTGATTGGACGCTTGCTTTCAGCTCTGCTCTCAGTCTTTACTGCACAGGTGAAGGTAGAAAGTGTGACTGGATCTATAGACTGGAAACAGAGAAACATGCTGAACATTTGAAGCTTTGCAGCAGAAATGTTCATGTTACAAATACAGCAGAGCTGATCTGGGATCAGTGTGTTCACACCTGCAGCTACAACAAGGTTTCATGTCTCCACACGTCAGCATGTGAACTTTACTCTGACTCAGTCTGAGCAGTCAGACGGCATATTTTTAAAGTTAACACATCAGCACACACAGAGCTGAGCCCCTCCCACCTGTGCTGAGTTTCAGGTGGAGCCCCGCCTCCTTCCAGGAAGCAGCTCACCTGTGTGTCCGTGTTTAGTGTCCAGGTGTGGAGTGGAGCTTGTTGTTGGTGTGTGAAGAAACTGTAAGTTTGCTTTGTTTCTTCCTTTAACAGTTTGTCTTTAGGAACTTTACTGTTTGTTCAGCTCGTGTTTGATTTCTTCACACAACAAACTGTGTGTGTTTGTATTTCCGGTCTCTCCATTAAAGTCAGTGTGTAATGTTTCCTGGCTAACATCAGCTGTGTGCAGCTTAGTTCAGCACAAATCTGCCGCTCCATAGTTCACGGTAACGGACTCACAGCTGGACCAACGAGGCCGAGTGTGTCCGCCACTCTGAGCTACGTTCGTGTTTGTGTACTTGTAGTTTGTACTTTGAGTTCACTCAGAGCCCACAGAGGACGCAGCGTACGTGATGACGTCACAGCCCTTTACCTCCTTTACTGTCACTGTGATTAATATTTACACACGAGACACCTGACAGCATGTTAATGCTAAGCTAACACTATGCTAACACTAAGCTAGCCAAGAACCCAGAGTGAGGTTAAAGCTGAGTAAACACTGACCCCAGACCAGCACCGTGATAAAGTGAGCTGCTGCTGCTGAACTTGAACAGGTAACAAAGTGATGAGCAGTCAGGCTGCAGGTTTCTACCTGTTCATGTTTCTACAGTAGAATCACTTTGAAGTGTCTTTGTGCTGTTTCATCTTTGATTTGTGTTCATAAACACTCAGAGAAACATCACGTGACCTCATCAGGATCTGTGTTGGTGTGTGGGGCTGTACCTCAGCTTTATGTTGTTACATGCTCATTTGTTCATTTCACACAGTAACATCAAAGTAATGTTATGAGGAGTAATGAAGTAACGTACTCCATTACTTTTAATCAAAGTGTTCTGTGTAATATGTGTAATAATGACTGTTTTGAGTAATGACCAACACTGATCACAACAAAGAGGAAATGCCTCCAACATGCACAAACATTTGAGCCACAACATGCAGTTAATGTGCACAAATGTCTTTGATATGCTGCTCAGTGATGGTGGTGACTGTCAGAGCAGAGCTACTGAGAATCAATAAGTAATATCAATGATGGGATCAGAATCACTAAATTCTTCTCATCCCTGTCAGTATCATACATGTGCTGTATAATGTGATAAATGTAGAGGTGCTGGCTGTTCTCTCACTCTGCTGTTTAGCTGTAAAGGACGCCTCCCTGCCTTTGTCTCATTCATGACCTTTAATAGTCTCTTCTAACATGCAGAGATCTGTATGATCTGTTTCATAGAGTCTAACCAGCCTGTACAGGTAACAACAACAGTCACTGCATCACTGACACACAAACGTCATCTCTGTCAATAACAACATTCATACATGGAATAAAAACACATCAGTGGATCATTGCTGGAGCTGATGTTAGTGCTCCTGGTGCAAAGGCTCTCAGTTTCCTCCTTGAAATAACATCAGTGGTGGGTCAGCGACATGCTTTCTTTCCCTCTCAGGTTTAAATATCTGGGACTCTCCACCGTTTGGTTTTAGAGCTGAAGAAGCTTCTCTGATGAAACGTCTTCCAGAAACTTAAAGACGTCTCTTTTCTCTCCAAGCTCCTTAGATCACATGACCTGGATGACTGAACCTACAGATATATTGACCTGGTTTCATGGTCACATGACAGGTCAGAGGTCAGCGACTGTAACTCAGTTCCTCCTGTTAATGTGAACTCACTGAGTGTTTGTGGTTTACCTCTCAGACTGACTGAAGATGATGATGGAGGAAGAGGAGGACAGAGCAGAGTCTGCAGGGTCCAGCTGTCCGTCTGTGAGGAGTGACCGGTCCAAAGATCATAATCCAGCCTTCAGTGGTGAACCTGGAGCAACGAGGTCAGAGAGCTGAACTCACTGAGTAACAGAAATAATTCTGCACTGACATTATAATCAGTGTTGACTCTGGTTGATTGTCTGACTGTGTTTGTGAGCTGAGAGGAAATGAAAATGAGTTTGTAACAAAAATCAGTTTTGTCCAGTTTTCCTGTAAAAAGCTGAACTCTAATCTAAGAGGATGTTACTGACAGGAAACAGCTGCATTATCTGCAGTCTGTGTGATCACAGCTGCTTCAATCATGTTTGTGTCTGCAGAGGTCAGAGGTCACAGTCTGCAGGGTCCAGCTGTCCGTCTGTGAGGAGTGACTGGTCCAAAGATCATAATCCATACTTCAGTGGTGAACCTGGAGCAACGAGGTCAGAGCGCTGTGATGACTCCTTTACATGTTTGTGTTTCCTGGATAAATATGACCTGAAACATCCTCAGATTGTTACAAAGATTCATTAAAAAGAAAACAATGAAAGAGAAAAGATCCAAATGTTCGACTTGGTCATTTGCTGTTTGAGGACAGTGATGCTCATATCTGTGGGGAAAGTGTGACCTGAGTGGGTTCATGTTTGTCTTTAAAGAACAGAGCTGCTCTGATTCTCTTTGTGTCTGATCTGTTAAACAGTCTGAGAGGTCACACAGAGACCCAGCAGCTAAAGCCTGGATCATACTGGCTGCTGTTACTCCATCAGGACAACACTGAACCACAGTGGTGTGGATGTAGTGGATAAATCCCACCATACTGATGCTCAGAGTTAACCACAGGGAACAAAACCAGATGTTACCTTCAGATTGTGACCTTTGGAGTGGACGATGCAGATTTCAATAGAGAATAAATGTTGTTTTTCAGCTGTGAAGAAAGAATCTAATTTTCTGAACTTAAGAATTTATGATGCTGGAAACAACATGGAGACTATAACACAACATTTCCACTGTGTTCATAGAATGAATGTAAAACTGTCAGACATTCATTAATTATGCAAAATGTCTACAGAAGCATCAGAGGGTCAGACGTGAAGCACTCAGTGATTTTGATCAAATGACTCATCAGTTATTGATCTGTACTACACTGATCTACCACGTTAGTAAAGCTGGTGTTCTGGTGGTGGAGGGAGACTCGGATCATGTTCTGGTTTTGGAGCAGTGATCTGCTGATGGTTCAGTTTGATGAGCTTCTTCAAAATCATCCCTGACATCACCACTGAAAGGACGTCCATGAAAACAGACTGAAAATTACTGATATGTTCACAATCTGAGAGTTTAAAACTTGACAGACTTGATTCAGATGAAGTTATTTGAGCAGAAACTCCTGGATCTTTATCCTGTGTTGATCTAATCCTTCATGGTTCCTCCACAGAGTGGACCAGCAGAGCTCAGAGGTTCCCAGTGGTCAGTCTGCCCAGCAGCATCAAACACAGCTGGACTCCATATTTATGGTCTGTACATGTACAACAACTACTGTTACATCTGTTCTGTTCACAGTCATCTCCATGCTGCTCTTTGTAGACCAGTGGATCGTCAGTGTGTCCAACATGGATCTGATGTTTGGCTCCATGATTTCAGTCTGATTGGCTCATTCATAAATATTCTGTTCCAGCTGCTGGAGGACAACATCATCACTTTTGTGAAGAACGAGCTGAAGAAGATCCAGAAGGTTCTGAGTCCAGATTACCCAGAATGCTTAGAGAGTCAAAGCAGAAGCAGCAGAGAGGCATTTGTGAAGATCACAGTGGACTTCCTGAGGAGAATGAAGCAGGAGGAGCTGGCTGACCGTCTGCAGAGCAGTAAGAGGATTTATCTAAAGATTTAAGCTGCTGGATAAATGAACATTTTCCAGAGATGGAAGATGGAGCAACATGTTTTAAAGATTCATTCTTTTGGAATTAAGTGTTTGTTTCCACTTTCAAAAGATATTCTACATATTTCTTCTCTTTCAGAACTTCAAGCTCCAGTTTGTCACCGTAACCTTAAATCCACCCTGAAGAAGAAGTTCCAGTGTGTGTTTGAGGGCATCGCTAAAGCAGGAAACCCAACCCTCCTGAATCAGATCTACACAGAGCTCTACATCACAGAGGGAGGGACTGCAGAGGTCAATGATGAACATGAGGTCAGACAGATTGAAACAGCATCCAGGAAACCAGACAGACCAGAAACAACCATCAGACAAGAAGACATCTTTAAAGCCTCACCTGGAAGAGATGAACCAATCAGAACAGTGCTGACAAAGGGAGTGGCTGGCATTGGGAAAACAGTCTTAACACAGAAATACAGCCTGGACTGGGCTGAAGACAAAGCCAACCAGGACATCCAGTTCATATTTCCATTCACTTTCAGAGAGCTGAATGTGCTGAAAGAGGAAAAGTTGAGCTTGGTGGGACTTGTTCATCACTTCTTTACTGAAACCAAAGAAGCAGGAATCTGCAGCTTTGAAGACTTCCAGGTTGTGTTCATCTTTGATGGTCTGGATGAGTGTCGACTTCCTCTGGACTTCCACAAAACTACAATCCTAACTGACCCTAGAAAGTCCACCTCAGTGGATGTGCTGCTGATAAACCTCATCAGGGGGAAACTGCTTCCCTCTGCTCGCCTCTGGATAACCACACGACCTGCAGCAGCCAATCAGATCCCTCCCGACTGTGTTGGCATGGTGACAGAGGTCAGAGGGTTCACTGACCCACAGAAGGAGGAGTACTTCAGGAAGAGATTCAGAGATGAGGAGCAGGCCAGCAGGATCATCTCCCACATCAAGACATCACGAAGCCTCCACATCATGTGTCACATCCCAGTCTTCTGCTGGATCACTGCTACAGTTCTGGAGGATGTGCTGGAAACCAGAGAGGGAGGACAGCTGCCCAAGACCCTGACTGAGATGTACATCCACTTCCTGGTGGTTCAGGCCAAAGTGAAGAAGGTCAAGTATGATGGAGGAGCTGAGACAGATCCACACTGGAGTCCAGAGAGCAGGAAGATGATGGAGTCTCTGGGAAAACTGGCTTTTGATCAGCTGCAGAAAGGAAACCTGATCTTCTATGAATCAGACCTGACAGAGTGTGGCATCGATATCAGAGCAGCCTCAGTGTACTCAGGAGTGTTCACACAGATCTTTAAAGAGGAGAGAGGACTGTACCAGGACAAGGTGTTCTGCTTCATCCATCTGAGTGTTCAGGAGTTTCTGGCTGCTCTTCATGTCCATCTGACCTTCATCAACTCTGGACTCAATCTGCTGGAACAACAACAAACAACCTCTACATGGTCTAAACTATTTAACAAACTAAAACTTCAATCTCTCCACCAGAGTGCTGTGAACAAGGCCTTACAGAGTCCAAATGGACACCTGGACTTGTTCCTCCGCTTCCTCCTGGGTCTTTCACTGCAGACCAATCAGACTCTCCTACGAGGTCTGCTGACACAGACAGGAAGTAGCTCACAGACCAATCAGGAAACAGTCCAGTACATCAAGAAGAAGCTCAGTGAGAATCTGTCTGCAGAGAAAAGCATCAATCTGATCCACTGTCTGAATGAACTGAATGATCGTTCTCTAGTGGAGGAGATCCAACAGTCCCTGAGATCAGGAAGTCTCTCCACAGGTGAACTGTCTCCTGCTCAGTGGTCAGCTCTGGTCTTCATCTTACTGTCATCAGAAGAAGATCTGGATGTGTTTGACCTGAAGAAATACTCTGCTTCAGAGGAGGCTCTTCTGAGAATGCTGCCAGTGGTCAAAGCCTCCAACAAGGCTCTGTGAGTAAATCTGTGATCATGTTTATTTTTAAAATGTTGATTAAAAGTGGTCATAGATTTCTTCCATGACAGATCCATGTCCTAAAACCATGAGCCAGCGTAGCTGTATAGTATAAAAGAAAAAAGGAGAACTTTTGACCACAATATTGTAACTTGAATGAACTTTTGATACAGCCTTTAAACATAAAATTTATGAACAGAATCGGTGACAAAGGGCAGCCCTGGTGGAGCCCATCACCCACCGGACTTATTACTATCCAACGTATTGCCGGCTATGCCAACCAAGCTCTTGCAATGGTTGTAAAAGGATCGAATGGCCATAAAATGTTTCTCAGTTTTATTATTTTCAGTCACATCTGTTTTTGATTATTAACTGAATATTTTAAAATTCAGGCTTTTTATGTTATACAAAACATCATATTTTCTTATGATGTCTTGTATTGATTCTGAAGGAATAGTTTTCATCAGTATCGCAGATACCAGCCTGAATTTTACTTTGTATTGGATCAGAAAGGAAATCAGTGGCATCACACATCACTTACAGCAACTTCAGTACCTCTTCATTTTAATAAACTGGGGGGAGTTGCACCAAGATTCAGTATGAGATAAAGAATTATTTTTAACTGTAAGGTTGGAGAAATCTGTTGTTGGAAATTGGAAGAACAGGTCATCTTAAAAATCACTGCATTGTAGTTTTATTCAGGCCCCTTCAATCTGTGATCGCTGTTGCTTTGCATTGTAAATGCTACTATTACAAAAGTCACAAATATTAGTGTATGTGTGTGTTGTTGGGTAATAAACCAAAAGAACAGAATCTACCAGCACCTTACTGATTTCTGCTTAAAAACAATAAAAAAGCAATAAAGCTCTGATTTGTTTGGTTGATCTTGTCTCCCTTCAACCTTGATTTCAGACTGAGTGGCTGTAACCTGTCAGACAGAAGCTGTGAAGCTCTGTCCTCAGTCCTGAGCTCCCAGTCCTCCCATCTGACAGAGCTGGACCTGGGTAACAACAACCTGCAGGATTCAGGACTGAAGCTTCTATTTTCTGCAGTGGAGAGTCCAAAGTGTACACTTGGGATTCTCAGGTCAGGATTCAGTCTTTTCTGATGATAATTTTAAAACCTGAGTCAGGTCGATAAATGGCTTACTCATTTACAACAGACATGATTTGTTAAATCACCTTATATATGTGTGCTTAAGTTCTGTGCTGCTCTGATTTATTGCCCGTGCTGTCTTTCAGTTCAGCTTTGTCGAGTCTCTGGTAGGATTTCTTTTACATGACCTGTGTAAAAACAAAACAGGAAACATATTAAGCTGAAGTAAGATGCACAATTTGAAAAATGGGGCACAAAAAATGTTGCTGCTTTCTGGAAAGTGCGTCTAAGAAGACCCAATGGAGAAAGTGAAGAGAAAAATCAAAGATTAAGAAGAAGAAAATGGCAGAGGCAGTTTCTTTTGGACTGCCTGCAGATGGGGCGAGACTCTAGAAACAGGGATGATTGGAGAAAATGTAAAGAGGCCAGGAGATGAATACTCTGGTGTTCTGGGGATAGTTCAAGGTTCAAGGCTCTTTATTTGTCACATGCATAGTTATACAAGTATAACACACAGTGAAATGTAGCCTGACACGCTCCTCGACATGTGCAAAAATTGGGGGGGTGTAGAGGAAGAACATTATATATATATATATATATATATATATATATATATATAAACAAACACCCAGCACGCCCCTGCGGGCGGTTTATCCTTCAAGCTCGGGTCCTCTACCAGAGGCCTGGGAGCTTGAGGGTCCTGCGCAGTATCTTAGCTGTTCCCAGGACTGCGCTCTTCTGGACAGAGATCTCCGATGTTATTCCCGGGATCTGCTGGAGCCACTCGCCTAGCTTGGGAGTCACCGCACCTAGTGCTCCGATTACCACGGGGACCACTATTACCTTCACCCTCCACATCCTCTCGAGCTCTTCTCTGAGCCCTTGGTATTTCTCCAGCTTCTCGTGTTCCTTCTTCCTGATATTGCTGTCATTCGGAACCACTACATCGATCACTACGGCCGTCTTCTTCTGTTTGTCTACCACCACTATGTCCGGTTGGTTAGCCACCACCATTTTGTCCGTCTGTATCTGGAAGTCCCACAGGATCTTAGCTCGGTCATTCTCCACCACCCTTGGGGGCATCTCCCATTTTGACCTCGGGACTTCCAGGTTATACTCGGCACAGATGTTCTAGTCCGGCATCTCCTGGTGTAGGTGTCCTGAAGCGGGGGGAGAGCAATCCTGCAGCAGCGTTCTGCTGTACGGATCACTCTCTGGAGAGCTTTTTGGTCCTTCACACAGCTGTTCCCGAACCACGATGTCATGTTCTCTGTGAGGATGCTCTCCACAGCGCCTGTATAGAAAATCCTGAGGATCTTTGGAGAGACCCTGAACTTCCTCAGTTGTCGTAGGTGATACAGGCGCTGCCTAGCCTTTTTGGTCTGGACCTGAATGTGGGCAGCCCATGTCAGGTCTGAGGAGATGTGGACACCAAGATACTTGAAGGACTGCACCCTCTCCACTGGAGCTCCATTGATGATAATGGGCTTGTAGTCTCTGTGCTGACCCCTTCTGAAGTCCACCACCAGCTCCTTTGTCTTGCTGCCGTTCAGCTGGAGGTGGTTGTCCTGGCACCACGATGCCAGATTCTTCACTTCATCCATGTAGGCCGCCTCATCGTTGTTGGAGATGGCACCCAACACCACTGTGTCGTCAGCAAACTTCACAATGGTGTTGGAGCCATGGGTGGCCACACAGTCTGAAGTGTAGAGGGAGTAGAGCAGTGGCGAGAGGACACATCCCTGAGGTGCTCCTGTGTTGATGGTGATGCTGTTGGAGAAGCACCTGCCCACCCTCACCACCTGAGTTCTGCCAGTGAGGAAGTCCAACACCCATGCACACAGACGGCTGTTAAGTCCCAGATCCCTGAGCTTTGTGAACAGTCTGCAGGGCACTATTGTGTTAAACGCTGAACTGTAATCAACAAACAGCATTCACTCATAGTTACCCTGTTTCTTGTCCACGTGGCTGAGAGTGGTGTGTAGGACGTGGGCGATGGCATTGTAACTCCCTCCAAGTTGAAAAACGAACACAAGGCGTTCTTGATTTACCTCATTGGCCGCATTAACTTGCAGGGGTTAATGAAAACGCTTCTTGTAGTGTCACTCTTTCCCATAGTCGGACACTCCGTTGCATGCGTCTACATGTCTCTACCACCACCAGAGAGAGACGAAAGCATGCTGCGCTCTACCGAGTGTAGCGTGTACCAGAATATACCGTCGACCTCAAACAACAGACTAAACATTGGTTCCACCCCGGAAACATTCTGTAAACCCTTTTTAAATGTATTTCCAACCAACAACATACATTACATCACACACATATATTAACAATAAAGTATTTCACTTATTCATTGTAACTTGAACCATAAAATTGTCTTAAATTGCATAAGTGCTGCTGACGGCAGCTACACTCCCACCAAATCATTAATGATTTTTCAACTGAACCTCGTTGTAAAGGCAAGTGTATACAGTCCCTTAGTCACATAAATCACAGAGACAAGAATTCTGAACTATTCAGCTTCAAGTAGGGTAACTGTTTTGTGGATAGGTCTTTCAAGATACACTGGCTTGTTAACTCTTTTTCCTTGGTCATCCAATGTCGCATCACTGATTAGCAACTCGAGTTTCCTAATGATTCCATCCTCACTAGGGTACACCTTGGTTACCTTGGCCAAATTCCACTCATTTCTGGGTAGACTATTGTCCATCAGCATCACAATGTCGTTGATCTTAGCATTTCTCCGTGCTTTGTACCATTTTCCTCTCTGCTGAAGATTCAGCAAGTATTCCCTTTTCCATCTGGTCCAGAATTCATTAGCCAGGTATTGCACCTTGCGCCATCTCTTGCGAAGATAAAGGTCTTCCTTCACAAACTCACCAGGTGGTGGTAAAACCACTGAAGACTTCATAGTCAGGATGTGATTCGGCGTAAGAGGCTGTGGACCAGTGGGATCGTTCAACAGGTGAGTTGTTAAGGGCCTACTATTTATGATCGCCATGACTTCATACAGGTAGGTACGCAAGGATGAAGTGTCAAGTCTTTTGGATGAATGATCCAGAATGGATGTCAAAACACTTCTAATCGTCCTAATCTGCCTTTCCCAGGCCCCACCCATATGGCTGGCAGATGCCGGGTTCATGACAAACTCACAACCTAGTTGTCTTAGGCTTTCTTGGTCCATTTTCTTTACAGATTCCAAGAACTCTCGTCTTGCTCCAACAAAGTTGGTACCCTGATCGGACCGAAGTTGTCGAACACTTCCTCGTATGGCGATAAAGGTTCGAAGAGCATTAATAAAGGCATCACTGGTCATGTCGTCAAGAAGCTCTATATGCACAGCACGAGAGCACAGACATGTGAATAGCAGACCATAGCGTTTAAGTTCCCTTCTTCCCTCCTTAACGTAAAACGGGCCGAAGCAGTCCATTCCACAATAGGAAAAAGGGGGCGATGCTTCAACTCTCTCACGCGGTAAATCTGCCATTCTTTGTACCTCAGCATTCCTTCTGAATTTCCTACATTTGACACACTTGTAGATGTAGGAAGACACTGCGTGACTACATCCCAATAGCCAAATACCATTTGATCGCAGCTCATTCATCGTCATCCCACGTCCCTGGTGATGAACCCTTTGATGGAAGTGTTCAATCAGTAACTTTGATATGTGGGTTTTGTTTGGCAAGATCACTGGATGTTTGATGTGTGGGTGTAAATCTGCATGCTCCAGCCGACCTCCCACTCTTAACACACCCCTTTTATCCAAAAAGGGATTCAGTTTGTGCAGCCTATTTGCACGATCTCTTGTTGTTGTCTGCTTTGCTTTCAGATCTTTGATTTCTTCGGAAAACAGTTCGTTTTGGACAGTAGCTATGATGAAAAGCTCTGCCTCTTTCCTCTCCTCAAGACTGGTGACTTCGTTTGTTCTGCACATCAGACCCTTGAGCTCTTTGACACATCGCATGAGTCGTGCAATTGCTCTAACTAGCTTCGTCCAGTTTGAGAATCTTGAAAAATGATTAAGCAACGAATCTTCTGTGGTCAGTGTCTTATGGACAACGATCTTGCGAAGTTCTGGGTCTTCAGCTCCCAACTCTCCCACCTTAAGGTCATCAGCGGGAAGTTTATCCCGCCAGATAAAATCTGGACCGGTGAACCAATTGGAAGTGATTAGTCCCTTTGCTGTCAGACCTCGTGATGCATGATCAGCAGGATTGTTCTCAGAAGCCACATATCTCCACTGGTCTGGATCGGAACCTTCTTGGATGCGCTGAATGCGATTTGCCACAAATATGTGAAACCTTCTCGCCTCGTTGTTGATGTATCCAAGAACAACCTTCGAGTCTGTCCAAAGGAATTCTTTGGCTTGAACTTCCAACTCCCTTTTAAGCAGGTCGCTCGTTCGCACGGCAATAACTGCTGCTGATAGCTCAAGCCTGGGTACTGTGGTGACCTTTGTAGGAGTCACCCTGGCTTTGCCAATAACTAGAGAGCAGTGGACTTGGTTTGAAACGCTGATTGCTCTCAAGTAAGAACATTCACCGTACCCTTTAACACTCGCATCTGAGAAATGATGCAGCTCATATCTTTCAACTTTCTCAAAACCTTCTGGGAGATAACAGCGCTAAATTTTGATGTCAGCCAGGTTCTTTAAATCTAAAAGCCAAGACTCCCACCGTGGTTTGAGCTCTTCTGACAGTGGCTCATCCCATCCAACCTTGCCTTGACACATCTGTTGGAGTATTTGCTTTCCAACCAGAACAAATGGTGACACAAAGCCAAGAGGGTCATAGATGGATGCCACAGTTGATAAGACTCCTCTTCTAGAAAGTGGGCGTTCATCCACAATCACTCTGAAATGGAACTGGTCTGCAACAATGCACCATTTGATTCCCAGAGCTCTCTCAATTTGGGACTCACCAAGAACCAAGTCACGATTTCGTACCGAATCTGCACGTTCACTCTCTGGAATGGATGCAAGTACCTCATGATTGTTAGAAATGAATTTGTGAATTCGCAGTTTGCCAGCACTGCAGAGTTGCCTTGCTTCCTTTACCAACTTGATGGCTTCCTCCTTGGTTGCGACACTTGTGAGCCCATCGTCCACGTAAAAGTTTCGTTCAATGAACTGAATGGTCGTTTCACTGTAGTGACCATGTCCTTGGGCAGCAACATGTTTCAACCCAAAGTTTGCACAACCAGGGGAGGAGGCAGCTCCAAATAGGTGCACTCGCATACGATAGACTGATGGTTGAGCCTGGAAGTTTCCATCGTCCCACCAGAGAAATCTCAAGTAGTCCTGGTCCTCCGCTTTGACGTGAAACTGATGGAACATACGCTCGATATCGCACATTATAGCAACTTGTCCCTTGCGAAAGCGGCAGAGAACACCTATCAGGCTGTTCGTTAATTCTGGTCCAGTGAGAAGGTAATCATTTAATGACACGCCTTCAAATCTTGCTGAGCAGTCGAATACAACCCGTATTTTTCCTGGCTTGTGTGGGTGATACACCCCGTGATGAGGAATGTACCATACAGGACTGTTGTTAATTTCTTCCCTTGGGACCTTTTCTGCATCCCCATTTGTTATGATTTCACTCATAAAGGTTGTGTAGTCCTTTTGATATTGTTTGCCCCTTTCAAATCTTCCTTTCAAGCATCGAAGTCTGTGAACTGCACATGCCTTATTGTCTGGGAGATTTGGTCGATCTTTCTTGAAGGGGAGCGGCATTTCACAGTGACCATCCGCTTTGATTTTGATTCCTTCTTCCATTATGGTTAGGAAACGCAAGTCTTCCTGAGATAGATTAGCATCCTCTACTCTTCTCTCACTGAAGCCAGACTCAAGCATCCTCAGCACATCTGGTGGTGAAATGAACTCCTTAACTTGGGTTCGACATATGTATTTCACTTCATTTGTGAGCTTCTTAGATGTCTGGAGATGAGGTTTCACTGACTTCATGACAATCTTGTGACTGCTTCCTATAGCATCACCATAGTCGACACATGGGCTAACACAACCGACTATGCTCCATCCAAGATCTGTCCTTTGAGCAAATGGCTCATTGTCTTTACCTGGGACGACCTCTCGGGGCAGCAAAGCCTGAGGACAGTTGTATCCTATGAGAAGCCCTACATCGCACTCAATCAATGGAGCGATGTCCTCTGCAAGATGCTCTAGGTGTGTCCAAGCTCTTGCCGTTCTTGGTGTAGGAATGTGACTTAGATTGGCAGGGATGAACTCTCTTGAATAGGTTACAGGGAGAGAAATCTTCTTTGAAGAGTAGAAACCTCTCACCTGCAGTCCAACTAACCTTTGACTCGGGATGATTGTATTTCTGGATGAAAGTGTGGAGAGTTTTAACTGCACAGCTTCCCCTTTCGTGTCCAGAGCTTCCGCCTTGTCTTGCACAATGAATGTGTTGTCGCTTTGGTTGTCAAGTAGTGCATATACAAGAATTTCATTCTCTGGGTTACTTGATGTAGACAGCCAGACTGGGACAACCGTAGAGGAGTACATGCTGTCCATACCTTGCACTACTCTGTTTGACGTGGCTTCATTTGATGGTTCAGGAGTATGTTTGCTCTCTGTTCCTTCCGTTGACTTAGCAGATTTCGAGTTTTTTACACTCTCCCCACGTTCATTGCTGCTTTTCTCTCTTCTGGTTGCTCTTTCACGGTCTTCATGTAAACATGTTGGGTGTTTTTCCTTACATGTCTCACAAAGACTCCTTCTTTTGCAGGTCCTTGAGAGATGTCCTGGTTGTAGACATCCAAAGCACAATTTCTTTGTCTGAACAAACTTAACGCGTTCCTCAACTGGTCTTTCCCTGAATTTCCAGCATGTCTGTATGCCATGATTGCATCTTTCACAAAAAGTGCATTTCTTACGTTCTGCATTCTCTTCAGAGTTGCTCGCAAGCACCTTTGCACCAATGTTTCGTGCCTTTGTTGTCTTTATTTTTTCACCGTCATTAGACTTCAGGGCATGAAGAGAAGTTACTGGATTGCAAGCTATTTTCGCTTCCTTTGCGATGAATTCCACAAACTGACTGAAAGTAGGAAACACCTTACAAGTTTCTTCTATCTCAATCACCTTCCTATTCCAACTGGCCACCAGCCAATCTGGCAGTTTTGTTAGAAGTTTTTGATTTTCATCACAGTCGTTCAATACTTCCAGACCCTTAATCTGGGACATTGCAGCCTGGCAGCCTCTAAGGAAGTCTGAAAAGTCCCTCAGCTCGACGCTGTCTTTGGGTCCGATTTTGGGCCATGCCACGAGCTTATCCTTGAAGGCTTTAGCTATCACGAATGAACTTCCAAACCTTTCTTCCAGGATGTCCCATGCTGAGTTGTAAGCTGCATCCGTTCCTAATAGGAAGTAGCTTTCAATGGCCTTTTTTGCAGGTCCACCAACATATTTACGAAGGTAATAGACTCTTTCTCCTACTGGAATGTTTTTCCTGCCTATCAGGGTTTGAAATGACATCTTCCAATCGCTATACCTTAGTGGATCTCCCATGAAGATAGATGGTTCAGGTGTTGGGAGACTGCTTACATTAATAGACTCTGCTATTGCTTCAGCGAGGACTGTGATACTATCTGCTTGGTGTATCACGGGATGCTCACGTGGACTCCTTATAACTCCTGGAGATCTATGTTGCTGAGCTGCGTGGTTATGAAGTAACTCTGTTATTTCCTCGTCCGAGCTTATATCTTGTTCATAAACTTGGAGCCGTGCCTTTGCCGCACTTAGCTTCTTAACAGTCTGTAAGCGCTCTATTTGTCTGCGTTTCTCTTCCAGTGCTTTCTTTCTCGCCACATTTTCTTCATCTTGTAATGCAATCTTCTTTCGATTTTCTTCTTCAAGACTTTCAAGTTCTTGTTGCTCACATTCTATCTCTTGCAGGACCTTTAGTGCAGCTTGTGTAGCAGCTAGCTCTGCTACGGCCTCTTGTCTCTTAATGGAGGAAAGGCTTGACCTTTGTGACTTTATGCTGGAACTGCTTGCAGAGCTTAGACTTCTTTGAGAGCCCTTACTTGTGCCTTGAGAAGCTGAAGATGAAAACACTGAACTAGACTCAGGCCAGACTAAATCCTCTATCTGAACGTCTTCGTTATCTTTATTCTGAAGATAAGTGGTTGCATTGTCCAAGATTATTTTGGATACCGCGTCACAGGTGTCTGCCCTACGACGGATCTCACTGTCTGGAGAAGAGCATTTACGCAAGTCTTCATATGCGTGTTTCACATCTGCTGATGCACAACTTAACTTACACATCAAATCCTTCACAACCTCAACAGAGGGGGCTCCCTTTATCATTTTCTTGGCTTGCTTGGCGTTTGCTTTCCATTTATCATAAGTTGTAGTGAAACGATGCTGAAGTTTTTTTGACTTATCATCATGCAGTTGCTGAGCCTTTTCAGTAAGCTTTCGAGGTCTTTGACTTCTTCGTGGCTCTTCTTCACGTGACTGCTGTACATTTGTGGCACTACTATCCTCGAGTAAGTCGCCATTCTTAGTTTCATATTCAGTCGTTTGATCCATTCTGCGATGTTTGCCTTATTACTTGAGTCGTATAAATATGGTGGGCTTTGTTCCTAACCCAACAGCACGTACGACACAGCACTTAATTCTACAACACTTCTAGCTTCAAATAACACAAATAGGTAAAATGACTTCACCTATAAAACATCTTATTAGACAGGACCATGAACTTAGAAAGGAGATATGCAGAACACCAGATTATTTTCAGTTCTTACAATGTTCCTTAAACAGTCGACAAAGTTGACCCACTTCTTAACATTTAACTTGTTTTAAATGCATCACTTAAAGGATCGTCCATGTAAACTTCGATTGTTTGCTGCTTAGGTTAACTGGCGTATGCATAGTCTTATCTGTCTGATGCTAGCGTGCGATGAATTTCTTCTTGCTCAGTGGATGACAGGCACAGCTACTCGTCTCCTCGCCTCATGTCGAGCAGACTGAGTTCTCACTGTAACTCCCTCCAAGTTGAAAAACGAACACAAGGCGTTCTTGATTTACTGGCATTTATTGCACACGGGCGCCACCAACGATGCCACCAGAGATGCTGTAACGATGCCGTGAGAACTGTACAACAACATAAAATAATCAATTTCCACCGTACATTGTTCTCATAGAGAATAAACAATAAAGTACATTATTAAACAACATAAATGCTCACAATTTGACCTTTACAAAATGCTAACATATACACGTGGTTACCATAAATTCGCTCGCTCTATCACAAACAAACATCTTATTTTCTATCACAACATATACAAATTGCATACCTCATTGGCCGCATTAACTTGCAGGGGTTAACCCTTCTTGTAGTGTCACTCTTTCCCATAGTCGGACACTCCGTTGCATGCGTCTACATGTCTCTACCACCACCAGAGAGAGACGAAAGCATGCTGCGCTCTACCGAGTGTAGCGTGTACCAGAATATACCGTCGACCTCAAACAACAGACTAAACATTGGTTCCACCCCGGAAACATTCTGTAAACCCTTTTTAAATGTATTTCCAACCAACAACATACATTACATCACACACATATATTAACAATAAAGTATTTCACTTATTCATTGTAACTTGAACCATAAAATTGTCTTAAATTGCATAAGTGCTGCTGACGGCAGCCACAGGCATCCTCTGTGGATCTGTTGGATCTGTAGGCGAACTGCAGCGGATCTGTGGTGTCTGGGATGGAGGAGGAGATGATGTTCTTCAGCAGCCTCTCAAACACCTTCATTACTACCGAGGTCAGTGCAACTGGCCGATAATCGTTCAGGGATGAGGGTTTGCTGTTCTTGGGCACAGGGATGATGGTGGATCTTTTGAAGCATGTGGGGACCACAGACTTCACCAGGGACACGTTGAAGATGTAAGTGAACACACCTGCTAGCTGGTCAGCACAGCAGCGCAGCAGACGGCCGGTGATGCCGTCTGGCCCCGCCGCTTTCCTTGTGTTCACTCTCCTCAGTGCCGCTCGGACGTCATGCTCCGCGATGCTGGTCACCGGTCTCTCGCTGATGACGTCACTGTCCTCGGTAGTCAGGCGGTAGATAGCATTAGCCACCTGGCTAACCTCGAAACGGGCGTAGAACCGATTCAGCTCGTTGGTGAATGCAGAGTCAGCGTTGATCGGCGCAGTGTCCCTGGCTTTGTAGTCCGTAATGGTGCATAGTCCGTGCCACATACTCTCTGGTGGAAGCGGGACTCCACACGTTCCCGGTACCGGCGTTTGGCATCTCTCACCGCGCGCCGCACGCCGTATGAGGCCGCTTTGTAGGCGCTCATATCGCCAGTGGCGAGACCCGCGTTGTAGGAGGCGGTCCTGGCGTTTACTGCAGTGCGGATCGATCTGTCCATCCACGGTTTCTGGTTTGGGAATGTGGTGACTCTCACAGTGGGGATAATCTCCTCCGCTAGCATATTGACGAAGCATACTGCTACTTCCGTAAACTCGTTGATGTCGACTGCGCATGCTCTGAACATGTCCCAGTCGACGTCGTTGAGTGCGTCCTGTAGCGTAGCTTCTGATTGGGCAGTCCACCGTTTCACCTCCCTCGTGGTCACGTCTTCCCTCCGTATGCTTTGTTTATACTGGGGAATGAGGAAGATGGCGTTGTGGTCAGACTTCCCAAAAGCCGGGTGTGAGACAGCTTTGTAGCCCTGCTTGTATGGCGTGTAGCAGTGATCCAAAATCCGATCCCCTCTCGTTGGACATGAGACATGCTGGTAAAAGTTTGGCATGACTTGTCTGAGGTTCGCTTTGTTAAAGTCTCCTGCTACAATGAGGGCTGCGCTCGGGTCCTTGTTTTGAAGCGAGCTTAGCACATCATGTAATTCGGACAAAGCCATACCTGTGTCCGCTTGGAGTGGGATGTAGACCACCGTGGCGATGACTGAGGTGAACTCACGGGGCAGATAGAAAGGGCGGCACTTAATGCTCAGGAACTCCAGATGTGGCGAGCAGCCGCTGGAGAGAGTAGAAATGCTCCTGGCATCACACCACTTTCTGTTTACCATGAAACACACTCCTCCACCTTTGGTTTTGTTCGACTCTGCCGTTCTGTCCGCGCGGAGCACAAAGAATGAATCCGACGGAGTTACGGCCTGGTCCGGCACGGTGGGGGTCAGCCATGTCTCCGTGAAGCACAGAATGTTGCAGTCCCTCATGTCACGTTGGAAGGTGACCCTTGCTCTTAGGTCATCGAGCTTGTTCTCCATGGATTGTACATTGGCCAGTAGGATACTGGGCAGTGGTGCGCGATGCGCCTGCTGTCTCAGTCTGTTCCTAATACCAGCGCGTTTTCCCCGGCGCTTCTTTGTTCTGCGCCTCGGATGAGCGGCCCGTCCTTTGTTGTTCTCCGCGCCGCGTAGAATCTCTGGCGGCCAGGAAGGGTCAGGTTTAAAAGTGTCCAAGATTAGATGTGCAACCTTGGCACCGATGTTTACAAGTGATCCGCTGTCGTATACTATAAGACTAGAGGATTTTGGGATGTAAACCAGAGCAAAAAATAAGTAAAAAACAAGAAAAGTGGATAAGTGGGAGTGAGAGGGAGAGATGCCAGTAAATGATTTCAAGGATAAATTTCAGAAAATCAGAGCTAAGAAACCAAAGCAAGTGGGGAACTAAAAACATGTGGACAGACTCATAATTAGGCCAAAGACACATTAAAGCAATTATTACAGGTTTAGAAACAGGGATGGATATGAAGGAGCTTAGCATGAATTTGCATTGAGGAAAGAATAGCAACGAGCATCAGAGGAAACAGTTAGGAAAACTAAGAGGATGTACTGGCAGGAATACTGCAGTACTTTAGGAAGAACTACACCAGTTAAGAATGTGTGGAGTACTGTTAAGAACATGAATGCAGACAGGAAACAACAGCAGTTTTTGTAAAGTAAATTCAAACTCCTTCATTAAATGCAGCTGGTTGAGTGAAAACAATGGAGAATGATTGTGTTACGTTGTTTATTCTCTATAGAAATGGAGCAGCAGGAGTGCATGCATAGCTGGACGTGGGCTGTATATACATGCGTGTATCTGTGTTGTCTGTGAGCAGAGAAAACAAAGCGCTGGAAATGTCCAGTGTATCATAAGCCAGCCAGTCCTGTTACTGCAATTCACTTCTTCACCAGAAAGTGTCACCATCAGGCTTCAACAGCAGTTTCCAGTATTAATAGTGTTAATGAGCTACAGGTAGTATGGATGGGAAAATGTAGAGATGCTGGGCAAACAATATGATCAAATCCACAGTGGGAATAATTGAAGTGATGACGGCAGGTGTAGAGAACAAAAATGAATCATATTGAAATGTTAAATCAGGAAAATCCTGGAGAAGAGGGTAGTTCTAATGTTCAGTTTGTAATGTTGAATTCAACACAGCTCTTAAATGCATAAAAATGACTTCACCTGACGTCAGACTGAACAATCGGATTAGCTACTGATATTGATTTAACCCTTTAAGACCTACCATAGAACCAAGTCCGCCAGAGCTTATATTATATTTTTACATGCTGTAGAGCCATTTTTGGGAGCATTTCAAGTTACTATACATCAATACAACCATTACAGACTAAATTTTAATAATATGTATGTATTAAGTACATAGTAATTACATAAATTGCAAAAAAGTGCAATAAACTACAAAAAAATTGAAAATCGTTTTTGTTTTTTTAACATATATTTCTAGTTAGAGAAATTTAAGAGGCTTATCCCTCAAAACTGTAAATACAAAAAAGTTGCACAAAATAGTTTCCCACCACAGGAAATTTATTTTGAGTGCCTTCATAGTTTTATTTTTGAAATACACCAATTTTTATATACTGCAGGAAAAACGAAAATACATATTATACTGCAAATTTGCAAAATAACAGCATATGCATCAAAATAAACTATTTCCAGCAGTGCAATATGAGTCCTAAGCATATGTGGAAGGAAACTGTAACCTAGGACAAGCTGATGGCATAAGATGTAAGTACAACTCCTCAGGTTTCATATGCAAAAAAAATTATTGCGCTAGCTCACGTGGTTACAGTGCTACCGGGATTTAAAAATAGTTGCACAAAACGGAGTGTGCCCACTCTGACCAGTTTTAAAGGGTTAAAGCAAGAAAATATGGTATTAGCATTAGCTGCCAATTCCTATTCACCTAAAATTAGCATTACCTGCTAATGGCAGTCTACTTAGCATTAACTCTTCACTAATGTAATGCTAATTCACATCAAATTATCTTTAGCTTTAGCATTAGCGGCTAGCTTCAGCCTACCTAGCACTAGCTGCTCACATTGTTAAAAGGGAAGAGAAAACGATATTAGCATTAGCTTGTAATAATTATTCACCCCTAATTAGAATTAGCCACTAATGGCAGCATACTTAGCATTAACTCCTCACATCGTCATAATACAAATGATACTAACGTGCATTAAATTAGACTGCTGTTATTAGCTAATGCTATTTAGCAGTAGCTGCTCACATTGCTATAAAGCAAAGGAAAACGATATGAGCATTAGGTTCTAATGCGTATTTGCCTTAAATTAGACGTAGGTGCTAATGGCGGACTACTTAGCATTAGCAGCTCAGATGTTGTAATGCTAGGAAAAAGAGTGTTAGCATTAGCCGTTCACATTGTTATGAAGTTAAGGGAAATAGTGTTAGCATTAGCTACTCACATTGTTAAAAAGTGTTAGCATTAGTGCATAATGCTAATTCACATCAAATTAGCATTAGTTAATAACGGCAGCCTATTTAGCATTAGCAGATAATGTCGACCTTGGCCCACTGGAAAAGTTCAGAACTAAAGATTTAGGAGTGTTTCTCAATAGCTCTTTCTCATTTGAGAAACAAATAAATTCTGTTATTAAAACCAGCTGTAAGGTTTATATTGTTGATTGTCATTTATGCTTAGAAATATTTACTCATATATGCTTAGAGTTGTATAATCGATTGCATGATGATAGAGGTTTGATCCTTAGTAGTCTGTAAAGACTCTGTGTGCCTTCCAGAGTGCTCTGGCATGCACACACCACTTGGGGCCATGAGAGAGGTCGTACCCTCTCTTACTGATTTATGGTGTAGGACAGGGGTCTCAAACTCAATTTAGCTGGGGGCCGCTGCAGGCAGAGTCTGGGTGAGGCTGGGCCGCATTAGGTTTTCCACAAGAAAGGCATTGTTGAAAAATTCCAATCTTCTCAAATCTCTTTATTTTTATTTTTTAATACAAAATATGAAAAATAAATAAACAAATTAAGAATTAATAAGAAAATAAATCAATCTGTAATACATAAATAAAATAATAATAAGATATTTTTAGTCAGTGAACTTATGTGTTTTTTTCAGTCTTCTATATCTGCTGTATTTAGATTGAAATGTCTGTATTAACAGTTCTATAACCTTCTTCTGAACATGAATGGAACACTGTAGAAAATGAACTGTTCTTCTGAACATGGCTTCTCTTGCCTACTCCTTGCTGCTAGAGACCTGGCAGCGTTTCCTCTCGCATAGCCGAGCCAGATTTGGCCTGAGGGAGGAAGCAGTTGCGACCCTCAGTATGTCTTGAAGATGATCATCCGTAAGTCTGGACCTGTACTTGGACTTATTGAAGTTCAAAGTGGAGAAGAGCTTTTGGCACAAGTATGTGCTACCAAAAAGGCACATGGTCCGCTTGAACATTCGGGAAAGCCGAGGGAAACTAGGGCTCAAGTCTCTCAAAAATTGTCCAAGCTTGTCTGCTTTTCCACTCACCTCCCTGAACTTTGCTTTGAGTTCAGAGTTGCACTGCAGCTCAATGAGCTCCATTTGAAGCACAGAAGGGGCATCTTGCACATCAAAGGAGAAGGGGTCCGCAAAAATGTGAAAGGTGGCTCTGTGTGTCTTGAAGTCAGCAAACCTGTGATCAAATTCCTCCTGTAGCCTCAAAATGACATCAACATACTCGT